>NC_057395.1:37873715-38006256 GCF_019320065.1 Cervus canadensis | reverse complement strand
TTCCTATTTCTAGTCCTTCCTGTTTTATAAACTTCCTATTTTGAACATGGAGCTGTAGCAAAATTATACTTGGAAAATGCATGTGATCTAATTTGTTCAAATCAACTTCTTTCAGTGTAGCGTAAGTGTCACAGTGTTACCTTTTAAACTCTCAGCAGCTGGATAAAATATTAATTACTATGTATGTTCAAATTAAGTGATAGAAAGCACTAACCAAATACAAGGGTGATTTTGCTGTACATCCTATGATTATTGGTTGCTGTTGTTCCTGTTTAGTTGCTAAGTTATGTCCAACTCTTTTGCAAGCCCATGGACTGTAGCCCACCAGGCTCCTCTGTCCGTGGGATTTCCCAGGCAAGAATACAGGAGTGGATTGCTGTTTCCTTCTCCAGGGGATTTTCTTGGACCAGGGATTGAACCCATGTTTCCTGCCACCAGGTTGCCAGGACCCAAATCAATTCCTTTATTCTGAATAGCCATGTTTGTGCCACTACAAGTATTAATATTTTAATACTTATTGAAATATTACTATCCATTAATATGATATATTTGAGCATTTATTTGCCAATTTGTGGAATGGCATGCTTCTCTGAACACAAATTGAAATTTTCCATAAGGTAAATTAAGGAAATTTTAATAAATCTTTGAAGCCCAGACTAAAACCTGCTTTACTGACAAACTCAATCATTTATGTTGCAGTGAGCCAGCAGAAGAAAACCATTTCCTCTAGTTAAAAACAACAGTCACTATTCATAATTTTTTGTTTTATGAAATATTTCTCTTTTCAGAATTGCAAAGGTTGCTTTACCCTCCCCCTTGAAAAAAGCTCCACTAGTCATTTGGAAACATTTTGTAGATAAATGATCAAATATTGGTTATATTACTTTAAAGCAACCCCCAATAAAACCAAACACCAATCTGTATTAACAAAAATTTCTCCAGTAATGATCAATTGATCTCCAAGAATGATTTGTCCAATAGTTTGAGTGCTGATCTCTTTTTAAAAGTCTTCTATTTTTTTGTTGAATTACACAAAACACAAAACAAACAAAAAAAAATCAATAGGTTCCAGGATTTCCATGGTGGTCCAGAGCCTAAGACTCAGAGCTCCCAATGCAGGGGTCCTGGGTTCTATCCCTGGTCAGGGAACAAGATCCCATATGCTGCAACTAAGATCCAGTGCAGTCAAATAAATAAATAAATAAATATTTTTTAAAAAACCCATTAAGTTCCAAAATAAAAAAAGAGCACAGTCTGACAAATAGATCAGTAGAACTGAGTAGGAAGTCCAGAAAGTAAGTCACATATCCAGGGTCAAGCGATACTCAACAAATCACAAGGGTAAATTAGTGCAAAAATGACTTTTTTCAACAAAAGGTGCAGGAATAATTGGATAACCATATGCAAAAAAAAAAAACAACTTTGATTCACACCTCATGCCATATAAAAAAAATTCTCTTAAACAGATCATTGGCCTAAATGTAAATCATAAAACTATAAAATTTCTAGAAGAACTAAAATTTCTAAACTATAAAATTTCTCCCTGGTGGCTCAGCTTGTAGAGAATCTGCCTGCAATGCAGGAGACTGCCTGCAATGCAAGACACCAGCTCTGGATCTCTGGATCAGGAAGATTCCCTGGAGAAGGAAATGGCAACCCACTCCAGTATTCTTGCCTGGGAAGTCCCATAGACAGAGGATCCTGGCAGGCTGTAGTCTGTGGGGTCTCAGACACAACTTAGCGACTAAACCACCACACCATAAAATTTCTAAACAGATCACTGACCTAAATGTAAATAATAAAACCATAACATTTCTAAAGGATTTTTTTCAGTTGACTCTGTAGCATTTATTTTGTTATACAAAGTTATTTAAAACAGTACATTTTCTGTATCATACATGAAAGTTCACATCCAGATGTCTTTTCTATCAAACCCAAGAAAAACTACTTGTGACTTGTGGCAACATTTCTTAGATATGATCCACAAGAGAAAAAGGTGAACTTGACTAAAATTAGGAACTTCTGCTTTTTGTAAGACATTGTCACAAAAATGGAAAAAAAAAACTCAAAATGGGAGAAAACATTTGCAAATAACATGTCTGATAAAGGTTTTAGATTCAGAAAACAAAAAGAACTCTGAAAACTCAATAAGGAAATAAACAAATTTCTCAAATGGGCCAAACAGTTGAACAGACACATCAACAATACAAATGGGAAACAAATACGTGAAAGACATTTGAATCATGTCATTGGCAAAATGGAGTGCTTTTTAATATCATGCTGTTTAATTCATCTGAGAAAAGTGTGTGCCCTTGAACTGTAATTTGCATGTATTTAATAGTCTTTAGTGAAAGTTTGTATATTCATGATTTATTTGACTTTATTTTTGTTCATGTGTAGTGAGTGATCTCTTTAATCAATATAAATAATTAATTGATACTGAAACATTACTGTTTTTCCTGTACCTTTGAAACTCTCTCTTTCTCTTGTATTCTTGAATGAAGTAAATATTTGTTTCATTTATTCATTCAAAATTTATGAAGAGCTTGTTATGTGCTGGCTTCTGGCAAGGCCCAAGAATACAAAGATTAGTGAATCCAATGATGATTCTAAGGATTTATTGCCAGCATTATGTTGTGCAATTATCTGCTAATTTCAAACTGTTTTATTTAGGTATTTTCCTGGAAGGTGATACCATATATTATTTCATTTTTATACTTTTCCCAGTCTAGAGACATTCCTGTGAAGATGAGGACTGTCTTAGACTATCCACGGCAGGCAAAAGGACAATTATGAAAAAGGAATTAGGAAGGTTTATCTGGACCAACAGATTGCCAGTGGGCTCCGGGATGCACAAAGAGCCTGGTCTCACTAGATCCCACAGTGTTGGGGTCCTGTGTAGACAGCCCCATGAGTGAGTGACCAAGAGTGGTGGCCACCGCCTGTATTCGTCAGGGTTCTCCAGAGAACCAACAGGTAGAGATATTGATACAGATACAGATTTAGATATAGACCAGATAGAGTATAATATGTTATGATATTACATATCATATATGTGTATAAAGTGATTTATTATAGGAATTGGCTCCTATACTTACGGAGGTCAAGAAGTCTCACCATCTGCTATCTGAAAACCAGAGAACCGGGAAAGCTAGTGCATAATTCAGTCTGAGTCCAAAGGCCTGAGAACCAGTAGCACCCATGTCCAAGGGCAGAAGAAGATGATGTCCCAAGTCCATCAGACAGCAAGTTTGCCCTTCCTCTACTTTTGTGTTCTGTGTAGTCCCTCAAGGGACTGGCTGACGCCCACTCATGCTGGGAGGGGCCACCTGCTTTACTCACCAATTCAAAGGCTGATCTCTTCTGGAAACACCATCACAGACACACCCGCAGTTGTGCTTTATTAGCTCCCCGGGCATCCCTTAGCCCAGTCACACTGACATGTGAAATGAACCATACAGCATCCATGGCAGGAGTACAAAGGATTGTAAGTGAGACACGGGCAAAGGGGTACTCAGAGGCTTTTTTGGTAAAAATATGGGGGACATTGTTCTTAGGATCAGTATTTCCTGCAGGTGAAGGAGGGGATGTCCTAGAATTTGTGTAAGGGGACACTGCAACAAGAGTAATAGCATATTAGAAAAAGAATAATAGAATAAAATGTGTTGTCATTCAACTAGTAACATCATCATGTAAGTTTTTTCATCTCCTGTTTTTATTGATTTATTGATGCTGCCCTGGGTCATAGTTGCTGGATTTTCTCTAGTTGTGGTGAGCAAAGGCTGCTCTTGCTTGCAGTGCACAGGTTTCTCTTTGTGGTGGCTTCTCTTGTTGCAGAGCACAGGCTCTAGGGTGCAAGGGTTCAATAGTTGTGGTGCATGGGTTTAGCTGCTTCACAGCATGTGGGATCTTCCCGGACCAGGGATGGAACCCAAGTCCCCTGCATTGGCAGGAGGATTCTTAATCACTGGACCACCAGGGAAATCTCCATCAGATAATTTAAGTTGTGACTAACTAAAAGCTGGGAAAGATTGAGGGCAGGAGAAGAAGGGGGCGACAGAGGATGAGATGGTCGGATGGCATCATCGACTCAATGTACATGAGTTTGAGCAAACTCTGGGAAATAGTGAAGCAGTGAAGCCTGGTGTGGTGGAATCCATGGGGTTGCAACGAGTTGGACACAACTGAGCAACTGAACGACAAGTCAACTTAAGGCTTCTCAGGTGGCTCAGTGGTAAAGAATTTGCCTGCCAATGCAGGAGACGCAGGTTTGATCCCTGGGTTGGGAAGATCCCCTGGAGGAGGAAATCACAACCCACTCCTGTATTCTTGCCTGGAAAATCCCATGGACAGAGGAGCCTAGCGGGTTACAGTCCATGGGGTTGCAAAGAGTCGGATATGACTAAGCAACTGTGCACACAGAGTCAACTTAATGACTAGAATCAAGAAACTTTTTCTAAAACAGAGGCTGCTGCGATGATCCATTTTACCAATTATTTTGAAAAAACCTTTTAAAAATCTAATAATAACCTGTAAGGGAAGAGAATCTGGAAAAGAATGTGTATGTGTGTGCATAACTGAATCACTTTGCTGTAATATGAAACCGACATGATATTATAAACCAATTATATTTCAATTAAAAAAATACTAATGAAAAAATTTAAAAGGTAAAAAGTGAAAGTTAGTTACACAGTCATGTCCAGCTCTTTGTGATCCCATGGACTGTAGGCTGTCTGACTCCTCTGTTCATGGAATTCTCCAGGCAAGGGGTTGCCATTTCCTTCTCCAGGGGTCTTCCCAACGCAGGGATCAAACCCAGGTCTCCTGCATTGCAGGTAGATTCTTCACCAACTGACCACCAGGGAAGCAGGTAAAAAAACCTCCTCAATCTACCCACAAGTATGAAGCAACCATGCATACTTATAATCTTAGCCTTGCTTTTAAAATAATACTGAAATATTTATAAGTCAAAAATTCTTAAATTACTTTTAATAACTATTACGACAGTATAATTTTTTAAAAAACATTCTAATGCCAGAGGACCATATGGAGACATTAAAAGAGGTTTCATCCTAAGCATTTCCTTGGGTCCCTATAAATGTTTAGAAAGACTCAGTTATTACTACCACATGAGCCAGTGGTTTCATATCTCCTTCCAACATCAGGTTGTATGACATGAAATCCAGAACTTCCTCCTATGGTCTACAGGCAAGAGTTAGTGTGGAGGGTGGAATTTTAGAAGAAAGGGAGGTTAAAGGAGAAAATAAGAAATGAGAATTAGGAGAATAAAGTACACAGAGAAGGAGCTGGAGAACAAAACAAAACAGGTTGAGAAAAATAGAAGGGAAAAAAATAGATAAAGGAGAAAGAGAGTAATGAAAAAAAGTGTTAATAAAAGGAAATTGAAAAATGAGCTGCTTATGCAGATAGAGTGTTACATATAATTTGCTTTTATCTTTACAGACTGGGGCACGTGACCCGGTGGCTTTTAGGTTTTGCTTTTATTATTACTGCTTTTTTAAAAGCTAGAAATCCTTATAATGTTCTTTAACTTCCTTCTCAGCCTCTCCTCACCCCCCCCACAACATTTACAGAGAAAAAGGGGAAGGAGAGAAAGAAGCGGAAGGGCGTCTTGTCACGTATGGCCTGTGGTCGTTACAGAGAACGCTTTTGGCCTGTGGTCATTACAGAGAACGCTTGCTGGAAAAGGTGAGCCTGATGGAAACCCTCTCATGGCGGACGCAGCTGAGACCCCTGCCAGCTTCCAAAGCCTGAGACGACGTGGCCTCTCCTGTGCTCGCTTTCTGGGCGGTCGTCACCTTTCTGCTCCTGACAAGGGTTTCCTTTGCAGAGTCAAACTCTCTTGCCAAGCCATCTTTCAGCCAGAACTCCTGTTCCTCTAATTTACAGGAAAAAGAGGAAGACAGAATCCCACCCATCCTTTTCTCAGCTGATTATTTTCCATTTGGAATTAATGAGCTTCCCTCAGGGAGGCCAAGTTGCTCTGCTCAGATAACGAAGCTGGACTTTTGCTTGTGGATCTCAGCCATTTAGGGACAGAGTCCTTCCCACAGCTAAAAAGAAGGAAGGCCACTGTTTGATGGAAACTGAAGTTAGACTCGAGTTTCTCTCCAAATTGATCTGCCCACTGTTAACAGGGGAATTTCCAGTGAAAAGGTTCATGTTCAGTCAGGACATTTCACATGTGGATGTACAGTTGAAGTGTCTTCCGGGGTGGCCAGTGTTTTAGAATATAGACTGAGGACAGTAGAGGAAAGAGTGGTGAATCTGGACCAGGTATATGTCACCGTCCTGTGCCATACAGAAGGCTTATCTTGCACGAAAAGCCCACCTCCCTGTGAGCTGGCATCAAGGAGCCCGCACACCTGGGGGTCACCAGAGACTCACACCTTCTCACAAGGAGCAACTGACAGAAAAAATATACAGCAAGAGTCTCCTTGGCATAAATTCTTCTCTACACCTCCCACCATCTGGATGCCCTTAAAGCCGGGAGAATTAAAAGGCAGAGCTAGAAGCTATTCCTGGGCACAAATTAGAAATTACCTTCAGTTAGAAGAATCGGAAAATGTGGCTAGGACTTTCCTGGTGACACAGTGGATAAGAATCTGCCTGCCAATGCCCAAGACACGGGTTCGATCCCTGGTCTGGAGCAATTCCACATGCCCTATGCACCACAACTGTTGAGCCCATGCTCTAGAGCCTGAGAGCTGCAAATACTGAAGCCCGTGCCCCTGGAGCTGATGCTCGGCAACAAGAGACGTCACCACAAGGAGAAGCCCACGCACCCCAGTGAAGAGTAGCCCCCGCACCCCAGTGAAGAGTAGCCCCCATTTGCCACAACTAGAGAAAGCCAGCACATAGCAACGAAGACCCTGCACAACCAAAGATTAATTAATTAATTAATAATAAAAAAAGAAAGCAAATGCGGCTATTTGTCCACTCAGACTCACATTTAATGAAAGTGCCCAAGCCATAGCAATTAGAACAGCTCTAGCTTCCTGAGAGAAGAAGGGAGATGGTGAGTGTCTGTATCCTGCCCACCACCTGCAGGCCCACCCACCCCTGGGCCAAAGGGCAGGGGGTTGTAGTAGAGGGCTCAGAGAGATGCGAACAGGGCCAGTGGAGGAAAAATCGTGGCTGGTCAAGCTTAGGGGCAAGAGTGGCTCTTTCCTACCTATTGACTTGGGCTCTCGGAACAAAACTCAGAGAGTAATTTTCAGATGACTGAATGCATGTAAAATGTCAGCATTTTTCATCACTAAGCGTGAGTTTTGGTTTTTTTTTTTTTTGCCAGGTTGAAGTATTTATTGAAAAATTGAAAACGCAGATGCAATGTATTATACAAAGAAAAGTCTTAATACCCATAATAAAAGTACTGCTGGAAGGAAACAAAGCCAGTGTCTACCTGCCCTTAAGCGTGAGTTTTAATCTGAAAAATTTGTTGCTTTGCAGGTGAAGATGAACAAGGCAGAAAGTAGACATTTTTACACTGATGAATTTTCAGCATGTGTGTGTGTGCTCAGCCGTTCAGTCACGTCCAACTCTTTGCAACCCTATGGACTGTAGCCCGCCAGACTCTGTCCATGGGATTCTCCAGGTAACAATACTGGAGTGGGTTGCCATTTCCTCCTCCAAGGGATCTTCCTGACCCAGGGATCGAACCCATGTTTCCTGCATTTTCAACAAAAGGTTTCATTTTGTTATATGCCTCTTTATACCCTGATCACATCCTAAAAGATGATGACACCAGGGAGAAGGGAATGAGGACAAATTGTGAAGTAATCACTAGTCACTTTGACCTTCACCTCCATGCAGGGCCAGGGAGTAAAATTACAAAAAAACAAAATTAAAAAAAACACCTAAGCACCTTAGTGTGGAAGGCAGATTTCATATGAGGAGAAAAGTTGATTTATTTGACAAATATTTCTCAAACACCTACTATACGCTCTAGCCACTGGGTGCTGAGGATGCAGCAGCTGACGACACAATGTTCATGTACTTCGGGGCCTTTGTTCTAGTCAGGGAGACAGAGTGTATACAAATAAACAATACAGTGTTAGTGAGGAGTAACAGGAATAAAACTAAGCAGAGTGGGGGTGAACGTGTAAGGGTGATGCTCTTATATGGAATGGTCAGTGAACAGAGCCCTCCCTGAATAAATGCCTTTTCAGCAGAGATCTGTAGGAAGGGAGAAGGGGATCTTGCGCTGGATGAAGGGAACCATGTGTGCAAAGGCCCTGAGGTGGCTGGTAGACACGTGGGGAGAAGTACACAGGATGCAGGATGCTCCAGGCAGGGCTGGAGAGGAGCTGATGAGGGTGAATTTCTTCCTCTGAAGTCTCCCTTCGTGGTGAAGGAATTGAATGGCAAAGGTTAGTTCCCTAATTAATCATCACTTCTTTTTTTAAAAAAATCAGCTGATTTGGCTGCAACAGGCCTTAGTCATGGCATATGGGATCTAGTTCTGTGACGAGGGATCAAACCCAGGCCCCCAGCATTAGGAGTGTGGTGTCTTAGCTGCTGGACCATCAGAGAAGTCCCTAATTGTCACTTTTATCCAAAAGGTAACACATCTGGAGAAGGAAGTGACTTACCTGAGATCACCTCATTGGTTTCTGGCAGAGTCAGGATCTGCGTTCTAGGTGTGCTGCTGGTCCTTGTGGGACCTTTGGACAAATTAGGAAAAGGTGTCTCTTCCTTTTGGCAATGCCGCCTGGGCAAAGGGTAAGTTTCCCAGCAGGTGGGGCCTGGCCAGAGTTTCAGCTCTCCCATGCCTCCTCGGGTGTTGCATAACTGGGCCCCCTGTGTGCGAGGATACATGTCGGCCTGGTGTTAACACTCTTCCCTGTCCCACCGTACCTCCCCTACCAATGACCCTACAGGTCCCAAGTCATGGGTTCCGTGTCTGAACTTGAGTTCCTTCTGATCACACAGCTCATTCTGCAGCAGTTGTGCAGCACGAGGCTCTTTGGAACCCCAGAGTCTGTGTCAGAGATGGTGGACTGGTGGGCTGGCAAGGAAGCTTGGCCACAGACGGAGTGTGAGATGGGTATGGGTTTCTTGCTGCTGCTGTAACAAACTACTGCAAATCTGGTGGCTCAAAACAGTGTAGATTCACTGCCACACAATTCTGGAGGCCAGAGTCCTAAACGTGAGGTGTCAGCAGCATCTTCTCCCTTCTGGAGGCTCCAGGGCAGAACCCACTTCCTGTCTTCTCCAGCTTTCGGGGGTCGCCTGCACTCCTCAGCTTGCGGCTCCTTCCTCCCCTCAAAGGCAGTAGGATGGGATCTTCAAGTCTCTCTCTCTGTCCCCTTACTTCTCCCTCTGTTATCACCATTTCTACTCTGACTCCGACCCTCCTGTCTTCCTCTTGTAAAGGCCCTCGCGATTGCAGTGAGTCTGCCTGGATGATCCAGCATAATCTCTGCATCTCAAGATCCTAAATTTAATCACATAGGCAGAACTCCTTTTGCAAGTTAAGTGACATGGCAGATTCCGGGGCTACAGACATGGATTTGTTTGGGAGCATCACCATCTATCCTGCTTCCCTGATGGCTCAGCAGTAAAGAACCCACCTGCCAATGCAGGAGACACAGATTTGATCCCTGGGTCGGGAAGATCCGCTGGAGAAGGAAATGGCAATCCACTCCAGTATTTTTGCCTGGAAAATTCCATGGACAGAGGAGCCTTGGGGTCTACAGTCCAGGGGGTCCCAAAGAGTTGGACATGACTTAGCAAATAAACAACAATAAATCCATCTACCACTATCTGTGATAAGAATGTGCACTCATGGAAAAGGCTCTTAATTAGCACTGCTCCTGGCCTTTCATGTTCTTCCAGAGACTCATTCTTTACCCCTTGAAGACTTTCTGATGTTTCAAGAAGTCACTGATAACAATTTAAAGGCCCTGTGGGAGATACCTTATCTCAAGAGATTTTAGTTGGAGAATAAAGACTCTGGGAAATAATTAGGGGTGTTTGTGCAGTATAAGCAGAATCCACCTGCCATTGTCTACAATAGTTAGGACATGGAAGCAACCTAGATGTCCACTGGCAGATAAATGAATAAGAAAGTTGTGGTGCATATACACAATGGAATATTACTCAGCTATTAAAAAGAATGCATTTGAATCAGTCCTAATAAGGTGGATGAAACTGGAGCCTATTATACAGAGTGAAGTAAGTCAGAAAGAAAAACACTAATACAGAATATTAATGCACATATATAGAATTTAGAAAGATGGTAATGACGACCCTATACGCAAGACAGCAAAAAAGACACAGATGTAAAGAACAGACTCTTGGACTCTGGGAGAAGGCGAGGGTGGGATGATTTGAGACAATAACATTGAAACATGTATATTACCATATGTGAAATAGAAGACCAGTCCAAGTTCAATGCATGAAACAGGGGACTCAAAACCAGTGCACTGGGATAACCCAGAGGGATGGGATGGGGAGGGAGGTGGGAGTGGGGTTCAGGATGGGGGACACATGTATACCCGTGGCTGATTCATGTGAATGTATAGCAAAAACCACCACAATACTGTAAAGTAATTAGCCTCCAATTAAAATAAATAAATACATTAAAAACGAAAAAAAAAAGAATCCACCTGCCAATGCAGGCGACACGGGTTTAATCCCTGGTCTGTGATCTAAGATCCCATACGCCGTGGGGCAACTAAGCTCCTGTGCTGGAACTACTGAGCCTGTGTGCTAGCGCTCGTGATCTGCAATAAGAGAAGCCACTGCAATGAGAGGCCCAAGCACCTCAACTAGAGAAAGCCCGTGCATAGCAACAAAGAGCCGGTGGGCAACAACAAAGACCCAGTGCAGCCAAAACTAAATTAAAAAAAAAAAGTCCCAGCTTTTGCTAAGAGCTAATTTACTGTTTAGAAACAGCACGTGACTGGCAATCTGAAATTCTAGTCCTTAATTAGCTATAAACCACAGAAATTGCCTTTGTTTGTGTCTCATTTTCCTCATGATACAGAGGTAGCGTTGGATGACATTCAAAACCTTTGACAAGTAAAACAAACTAAGTAGGCTAATGTTCCTCCAGTGATTAATCTTTGACATTCATCACCTCCTTTAATGCTCACAGCTGCTCTATGAAGGGATGCTTTGATTACCCCCAGTTAACAGATGAGGAGACTGAGGCTTGGGTCAAACACCCTGACCCAGGTGACACAGTGAAGCTGCAGCATGGCTGGAAATTGAACTCTGGTCGCTAAGTCCAGGGTCTCTGCCCTTGATCACTACAGTCTATTCTGCCTGTAGAACATCAGTGGGAAAACTGCAAACCAGCCCAGGGTCAGGCATGGGACTGGTATCAGCATGAAGCTGTAGAAAGGAGGCAGAGAAAATAAAGCCAGGTTGCCTTGAAATTTACGGAAGGCAGTCACTTCAAGGCAAGTGAGATTTAGGAAGAAAATGATCACAGTTTCAGGCTTGACATTAGGAGCCACTTTAAAATTCAGGCAACTGGGATGCAAACCAGCAAAGGCCAGCCCTTCTTTCTGGGCCCCCCTGCCCAGCCTCCAACTTGGGGAGATGCAAACAAAGCTGGTTCAAAAACCACAAAGCTACCTTCTTTTGCGGATTCGATCCCTGGGTTGGGAAGATCCCCTGCAGGAGGGCACAGCCACCCACTCCAGTATTCTTGCCTGGAGAATCCCATGGACAGAGGAGCCTGGTGGGCTACAGTCTACAAGGTCACAGAGAGTCAAAAATGACTGAAGCTACTTGGCAGGCATGCACCTTGTTCTTAAATTAGTCAACACTCACCTCAAGGCTTTAGAAAAGAAGAAAAGAAAATCATAAAATCCTAACAACATGAGAAGGGAAAAAGTAAGGTGATTCGTGAGTGAACAAGTTAGAAACCAAGATATCATTTAGATTAATAATTCCATTCCAACGAGGTTCCTTTCATAAGAAAACTGCCCACCAAAATAGATGAATCCTGAAACATTCTTTGAGAAAAGCACAAATGAAAGAAAAAGAAAGAATAAAAAAGCCATGGAATAGATGGAATAAATGAGATCGCTATAAACACTTAAATATATATTTTCATTTAGACAAATGTTCTTTCCCAAAAACTGACAATAGAAGAGATGCAAAGTGGGAACAGACCAAATAGGAAAGGACTTCCCTGGCCTGGATCCTGTTAAATCTTCCCAGGAATGTTCAGAATGCTTGTTTGCATCTCTGCGCTCTGAACTCCTACCCTCTGCTTCCTCCTTCCTTTTATCCGCCCTGCTCCCCCCACCCAGACCCCTTCCTGCATCACCACCCCATTCCATCCGCCCCTCCCCAGCCACTCTTGTGCCTATGGGACACAGGCTCAATTCTGCACAAGCTCCCCTGCAAGTTCATGTATTTTTAATTAGCCACTTACTTATGCAATTACCGTGTTGTGAACAAAATAGACCAGAATCGCTGTTCTCTGAGAACTTACATTTTCAGTGGAGGAAGGTTCCTGGTTGGAACACCCCCAAGGGTGATAAGTGGAATAAAGAAAAGTGAAGCAGACCCTGGCCCTCATCGTACTAAAAGTCTGCCTGAATCACTATCATAAACTGCGAGGTGGATTTTCTTCTGCTTCTGTCCATCACCGGATTTTCCCAAGATTATCTGACACACTTTGGTCTAATTATCTAAACTAAAAATAGTTATAGGCATAGCCATGCACTTAATCCTCAGAGCAAGTCTATCAGGTAATATCACAATGCTGTTATCACACTTTTTTTTTCCCAACAGATGCAGAAACTAAGATCCAGGAACTGTCTCCCAGCTCCAAAGGGACTGAGCTGGTATTTGAATCAGACTGTCTGTCTCTGGATCTTGTGCACTTTATCACGGCAGGTCTGTCTACACTTCAGACCAGTCATCTCACAAGAGCCGGTTCCACGATCCTCCCCGTCACTTCAAAATTTCTGTGTATTTTCAGTCTTCTCTATATTTGCTCAAAATTCATCTCTCCTCTTGCCAAGCCTCACCTCTGCAGCTTCACACCCCCACAGCACACCCCTCTGTGACCTTCGTGAAATAAACGGAGCATGAATGTGAGTGAGCATGCTTTCCTTCTGTCCTGCTCAGGACTCAGAGCTTCACTGTGTTGTCTGGAGGTGTCTGTGACCCGGGAAGGAGATTAGGATTGCTATCAAAGGGATGGCAGCAAGTTCCTAAAGGGGAGGCATGACCGTCTTCTGACTTTCAAAACAGGATTCTGCCTTGACTCCTGCCTACCCTCTCACTGCATCTAACCAACAGGGCTCCACAGGGTCAGGTCTTCCTGTTGTGTGGGGGAATCCCAGCCAGAGAAGGCTTAGCAGGGCTCCAGACAAGCAGAGTCAGAGGAGAGAAGATTAAGGGGACTGTGAAAAAAATTGAGCTGGGAGACCTGGGTTCTGTCACTCTCTTTCCAGGCTCCATCCGGGAAGAGGGCAGAGAATTGACTCCCGCCAGCTGCCCATCCGGGACCCGGGAGACTGTCCATCATACCGCCCCTCCGTGGGCCTCACCCACAGCATCCTCACCCACCCACGGGACATCCTTGTCCACGACAAACAGCATCCCACACCACCTGGTCCGCCTGCCTGTCTGATTTCCTCTTGTAACATTTTACCTTTTTTTCACCTGTCCCAGTTCACTTTCCGCCTTTCTTCTTTCAGTGTCTGTTCTCCAAAGTTTCACCCTCAGCATTTTCTCCTTCCTCTAGTGGTCTCACTATTTTCTTAAGATATTAGCAGTCACCTCCAAGGAGGTTTCTCCCAAAATCCATATACCTGGTCAAAACTTTGCTTTTGGATTTCTGTGTTTTATCTCCAAACGCTCTTATTTCTACCTGGTCTTGTCTGTAACGCCAACTCAATACAATTAAAATTACAAATATTCCTTACTGTCATTCTTTCTGCTTTCCTATAGATGTTAATGACATCACCATTCTTTGTGAATTTCCCTAGTTTCCATTTTGAGGGAAAAGTTACAAAACATCTCACATATGTGTGCAGTAACTTGGTCTAGGACCTGAGGACCTGACATATGTAATGATGACTGCGATAGGCAGTAAGGGCTGTCCGTGTGCTAACTCATTTCAACCTCACCGCAACTCTATGAAAGAGCTACTATTATCACTACATTTTATAGTTTTGGAAACTGAGGCAGAGAGGTCAAGATCATACCGTTAGTAAACAGCAGACGTTGGGGTTTGAACCGAGGCAGCCAGGTCTAGAGTCTGTACTCTTAACTACCACACCAAATCACTCCTCACTAGACAATCAGTAAAAAACTGATATGAAGCTGTATGCATTACACAATCACAACTATATCAAATAAGCAAACAACAGTCTAAGTAACTAGGTAGAGAAAAAAGACAGGAAGGAAATATACCCAGATATCACTAGTGACTATCCTGGGTGCAGAATACTGGGTCCTCAGAATTGCAAGACTGAGCAATTTTATTTTCTATCCTCTACTGTTTTGATTTGCTACATTTCCTCTTACAATGTTTATAATGAAAACTAATACATGACACATTTCATTTTTAAATGACTGCAATACATTGTAACATGGAAAATAAAATTCTCCCCAACAGAAAAATAAATTACACAGCTAACTCCTCCCTTCCATTTCCCCACCCTGGTCCTGGCTATCACTATTTTTCATCTACATATTAACTCTTGTTGGTGTAACATCCTACATACCAGATTAATCTTCTTAAGACAATATTTTCTTTATATCACTTCCCTATTCAAGAGGTTTCTGTCTTCCTGTTACTCATGAAATTCATCCAAACTTTTTAGTAAAGTGAAAGTCGCTCAGTCATGTCCAACTCTTTGCGACCCTATGGACTATATAGTCCATGGAATTCTCCAGGCAAGAATACTGGAGTGGGTAGCCTTTCCCTTCTCCAGAAGATCTTCCCAACCCAGGGACCGAACCCAGGTCTCCTGCATTGCAGGCAGATTCTTTACCAGCTGAACCACAAGGGAAGCCCAGGGACATTGGAGTGGTACCTATCCCTTCTCCAGCGGATCTTCCTGACCCAGGAATCGAACTGGGGTCTCCTGCATTTTTTAGCCTGGCCTTCAATTTGTCTACGATCTGGCCCTAACCATCCTTGGAGGCTTTTCTTCCACGTTTTTCCCTGTATGCTTTCTAGGACTGATTCAGCCCCATGTCAACCCTCTGCCTGGCTCTTTCCTCCCTCTAGGCAGTTGCAAAGTAATCTTGACAGAGTGGACCAGCAGACTGAACCCAGCTTCTGGAGTGGTTTGCAATTAGCTCCTGCCTCTTGAGTCCCTTGGACTGCAAGGAGATTAAACCAGTCAATCCTAAAGGAAATCAACCCTGAATATTCATTGGAAGAACTGATGCTGAAGCTCCTATACTTTGGCCACTGAAAGAGCCAGTTCATTGGAAAAGACTCTGATGCTGGGAAAGATTGACAGGAGAATGGGGGAGACAGAAGATGAGATGGTTGGATGGCATCACCAACTCAATGGGCATGAGTTTGAGCAAGCTCCAGGAGATGGTGAAGGACAGGGAAGACTGGCATGCCACAGCCCTTGGGGTCGAAAAGAGTCGGACACAACAGAGCAACTGAACAGCAACAACCTGCCTCCCATGGCTGATGTCTGCTGGCCTGGTCAGATATCCCTGGCTGCTGAGCATCGCCCTGCCCTGCCCGGGATCCTGCAGTGCTGGAAGCCAGGGGGCCTGGGGGGGGGTCTCAGCATCACCAGCCCTCCTTCCAGATGAGCTCTCGGCCTATGGGGTGGGCTCTTCTGCCCTGCATTCCACTCTGCCGTCTGATGACCCAGTGCTCTGCACAACTCCGGCAGGATTTAAGCTGAGCCCCACCCAGCCCTCCTTACTTCTTATTGGATAAACAGCTAATTTCCCAGCACAGTCTTCTGCTCACTGAATCAGACCTCTGTGTATCACCTGACACCCCCCGCCCCAGGACCCTGGGTGCTGGAGGTGACCAACTCCTGAGCTGTTCACACTGACCCCAGACTCTGCTGCCTCACCCTCTCTTCCATATCTGCTCTGCCATCACCTGTCAGCCTTGTGTGGCCAAAGCATCACCCAAGGTACCTGAGAGTTTTTGAGATTTGCCAGTTTCTGCTCCAAAAAAATTAAAAAACCCTCAATCTTTTCTGTCCCTTGAGCCTTTGGTTATATTATTCCTTTTGCCCAGAACATCCAGTGAACACAAACTTTCTTTTTTTAATTGTGGTCAGGCTTCCCCAGTGGCTCAGATGGTAAAAAATCTGCCTGAACAGCAGGAGACCTGGGTTTGATCCCTGGGTTAGGTAGATCCCCTGGAGGAGGGCATGGCAACCCACTCCAGTATTCTTGCCTGGAGAATTCCCATTCAAAATATATATTACACACATTTTTAGCATTTTAACCTATAAAGTGTTCAATTCAGTGACATTTGATACATTTACAGTGTAGGACAACCATAACTCATCTATCTACAGGGGTTTTCGTCGCCCCAAACTGGCCCCATGAAACACTACCTCCACGTTCCTCCTTCCTCCAGTCCTGACAATGAACGGTCTACTTTCTGTCTATGAATTCGCCTTTTCTAGGCTCCTCATACAAGTGGAATTGATAGGCACAGAGTAGGAATAATTAGTTAGTTTAGAAATTCCACTATGGGTTAAAGATAGAAAGGGAATTTTAAGGGAGTTTAGCAGACTCTTGTAGGCTAATGACCACTCAAGAAAAGAATGCAGTAACCTAGCAACCAGCTACTCTACCTTGAAGGAAGAACAGGTACATCCAAGTGCCAGGCATAAGCTACAAACCCTGAGAGCTAAAACAGAGGACAATAGATAGGAGGTCTGAATCTTGTTACATGAATTCAGGGAGTTAATAGTCCTTAAAAAGTAGCATTTCTTCATGTAGCCAAAATAGGAATATAGGTGAAAGGGGAAAGAAACTAGGTGAAATGGGGCATTGTATCAAAAGCTGAGATGAATTGCCATATTTTAATATGTGTTATCACCCTTCTGGTTTCCCCGGTGGTTCAGTGATCAAGAATCCACCTGCCAATTCAGGAGACACAGGTTCGATCTTTGAGTCAGGAAGGTTCCCTGGAGAAGGAAAGGCAACCCACGCCAGTATTCTTGCCTGGTAAATCGCATGGACAGAGGAGTCAAGTGGGCTACAAACCATGGGGTCTCAAAAGAGCGCACGATTGAGCAACTAAACATCACCCTTCTGCTAAAATACATATGATTTAAATAGTGCCGTGACAGTTTCAGTTAAACCATAGAGGGTCAAAGGAGGAACTAATGATGTAGGCTTTGTGTGCCCAGGAATGAGGAAGAAGGTCTTCTCCCCTCCCTGCTTTTTCTTTGGTTATAAAAACGTAGCCCTCCTTGTTCTCAGGGCTGCACGCCCTTGCCTGCCCTCTTGCATTTCTCACGAGCATTCTATGCTAATAAACTCACTCTCTACCTATTGCTTTGCTTCACACTGAATTCTTTCTACATTGAGACAAGAGAACCTGAGCTTCAGTAAGTCCTGAAACTAGGTAAGCAGTTTCCATTAAAAGACAGTGGGTTTGAATCTCATTTGAGCAAGAGTGTGGTTTCAGAATCATATAATATTTGTCCTTTTGTGTCTTGCTTCTTTCACTTAGCATAATATTCTCAAGGTTAATCCATGTCATAGCAGACTCTCCTTCCTTTTTATGGCTGAATAACATTCCTTTAAATGCACCTACCATATTTTGTTTAACCATTTATCTGTTAATGGATTTACCTATCTTTTAAGAGTCATTTTTAAAACTGTTATTTCAGAGGTATAGTTGATTTACAATATTGTGTTAGTTTCAGGTGTTCAGAATAGGGATTCAGTATTTTTGCAGATTATATTCCATTATAAGTTACTACAAGATAATGGGTATAATTCTCTGTACTTGTTATATCCTTGTGCTTGCTAAGTCATTTCAGTTGTGCCCAGCTCTTTTGCTACTCCATGGACTGTAGCCCACCAGGCTCCTCTGTTCATGGGATTCTCCAGGCGAGAATACTGGAATGGGTTGCCATGCCCTTCTCCAGGGGATCTTTCCACCCCAGGGATTGAACCTGCATCTCTTACGTCTCCTGCATTAGTAGGTGGGTTCTTTATCACTAGTGCCACCTGGGAAGCCTGTGATATCCTTGCTGCTTACCTGTTTTATATAAAATAGCTTGTAGCTATTAATCCCATACCCCTAATGTGACCCTTCCCAATTTCTTTCCCCTCGGGTGACCGTAAGTTTGTTTTCTATAAAGTAAAGTGAAGTGAAAGTCAGTCAGTCGTGTCTGACCCTTTGAGAATCCATGGACTATGGAGTCCATGGAATTCTCCAGGTCAGAATACTGGAGTGGGTAGCTGTTCCCTTCTCCAGGGACTAAACCTGGAGACTCTCAACCCAGGGATTGAACCCAGGTCTCCTGCATGGCAGGCGGATTCTTTACTAGCTGAGCCATGAGGAAAACTCCTTTCTATACATATCCACTCTAAATGCCACATCCTCCAGCGGACCCCTCTTTACAGGAAGAATCTGAGAAAGGATCACCTTCCCTTCCCCATGACACCTGGCACAGTGCGTTTCCCCTAATAGACACCCAGAAAATACTTAGAATGAGAAGTTAGTGAGTGAATAAATAAACACAGGCTTCCCAGGTGGCACAAGTGATAAAGATCACGAATGCCAATGCAGGAGACACAGGAGATGAGGGTTCGATCCTCGGGTTGGGAAGATCCCCTGGAGGAGGGCATGGCAACCCAGTATTCTTGCCTGGAGAATCCCATGGACAGAGGGGATTAGCAGGCTACAGTCCATAGGGTTGCAAAGAGTCAGACATAACTGAAATAACTTAGCACGCACACACATAATAAACACAGCTAAGAATCCTCCATTTTTTCTACCTTTCTAATGAAAACAACCAGTGTTTACTTACTCATTTTCACAGTTTTATTATTTAAAGAAAACTCTTCAAGGAAGCACACAAATATTATCTGTATATCATCTTGCCAAAAATAATGATCCATTGTAATCATCTAGTTATCTATTATCTAAATGCTCTCTTAAATTGAAATAAGCCAACTAATTTTCCCAGGAGAGAAAACCAACCCTTGTGAGTATCTATTTCCCGAGTTTTACTTGACTGTGTGATCAGATGCCTGATCTTCGATAAAGGGTGGTTTTAATTCTCAGGCAGCCTTCTGAGAAGTCACACTCTCGGAAAAGTTATTTAATTATGGAGAAAGAAGCAGCCATGGGTTTCCTGTATGGAATTCAAAACCTCGTCTAATGTGAATGCAGATCTACAAAGTTTCAGGTTTCACAGAACAAGTATTCTCAGAAACACCCAACCACATGTTAAACAATTTTTACAAGTTTATCAGCGAGTGAATGGTGTGGAAGAAAGGAGAAAAAACTAGTGACCCTTAATAACTGGAAATAGACAGCATTCCCTGTGCAGCATTTGAACACACACACACACACACACACACACACACATATACACACACACACACACACACACACACACATTTATGTATATATATGTGTATATATCAGTTGTTCAGTTGTGTCCGACTCTTTGAGAATCCATGAACTGCAGCCTGCAAGGCTCCTCTGTCCATGGGAATTCCCAGGCAAAAATACTGGAGTGGGTTGCCATTTCCTCCTCCAGGGGATCTTTATGATCCAGGGATCAAACTCACATCTCCTGCATTGGCAGGCAGATTCTTTACCACTGAGCCACCCAGGATTCAAATTATGTAAGTCATCTTTCGAGATGAAAAAGTAAATGTGAAAAAGATTCCCAAAAGTCTTTCCGACTCCAAGCTTACTCTGCTTGCCACACGACAGGCCAGTAAGTTGAAGTAAGGCATATTTTATTTAGAAAGCCAGTCAATAGAGAAGAAGACAGACCAAGGTCTCAAGATAACCATCTTACTGGTGTCAGGATGCCAGATTCTTTTGTAGAACAGAGACATGGGGGTGGGGGTGGGGAGAAGGTGAGGAAACAAAGTTAGAAGGCCATCAATCTTGCAAATATCTCCTGGAATGGCAAGCCCCAGGCAGGGGATGTGTTCATTTCTTCCTTCCTGACATCCGTAGGTGGACAGGGTTCTGAACAAAGGTACTTAACAGTCAGGCAGAGGGGCAGGTTTTCTCTGAGGCAGGCCATTATGTATGATTATAATAACAAAAGCAAAGAAAAAACAAGTCAAAGAATCAGTTCCAACGGGGAGTCAGAACTGGCTTTTCCTTGCAAGAAAAGTGGTTAAAAAGAACTTAAGAAAAAAGTAAGGGAAGACAGGGAAGAGAAAATTTTGTCGGGATGTCCACCTCTGCCTTAACTGTAACATCGCAACCCTGTAATTATCTCAGGAACTCCAGGCAAAGACCAAGCTTGGGCCATCACCTGTCTCCTGTCTCCCTCCATCTCTGGGATGCAGGGAACTGATGTTTCCTGCGCCTCTTCCCTGGGTCACTGTAGAAGGTACTAGGCTGCCATCTGCTGGCTCCCCACCCATACCGCTGGGAAAAAGGGTGAAATTCATAGAGGACCTCTTCTCTTTTTCTCTTTTAACCTCCTTCTCTTTGGGGGGCGATCATCCTCCAGAAGAAACCACAGTAAACCTGAAGAAGGAAGTGCAGAGCGCTTTTGTCTTGGTCCCCAGCTGTGGATTTCAGCCTCTGAATTCTGGAAACACTCTTGAGTAAATAAACAGGACTCTCCAATTCTATTGAAAGTGTGTAAGTGTTAGTCGCTCAGTCCTGTCTGATTCTTTGCGACCCCATGGACTGTAGCCCACCAGGCTCCTCTGCCCATTGGGATTTTTCAGGCAAGGATACTGGAGTGGGTAAGCCATTCCCTTCTCTAGGAGATCTTCCTGACCTGGGAATCGAACCCAGGTCTCCTGCATTGCAGGCAGATTCTGTACCATCTTAGCTCCCAGGCAAGCCTCTAATACTATTGAGTGGTAACCAAGTCCTCTAAGGCCTAGAGAATTCAGAAAACAAACAAATCCTATTTTGGTTTCACAATCCTGACAGAGCTTCCAGGGAGGGGGCTGTGAAGCATGGGATGTGGGAGTCAAACCAGAGAAAAGTACTTCAGCCTTAAATTCAACAGTGTTTCATCTGCTGCTTTTCTGTGAAATGGGATTGGCAGCAGGACGTGGAGAGATTTTTCCGGCTGAAATCTGGAATGTGTGCTATTCCATCTTGGTCATTCTCTGGGATGCAGGCCCAGAAACTGGCCTTGCCCTGGGCAACGTAGTAGCTACCAGCCACGGATGGAAACCATGCTCTTGAAATGCGGCCAGTTTTGCTGCTATACTTTTAAGTATAAAGTACTCACTGAATTTCAGAAACTTAGTATGGATTTAAAAAGACATGGATATAAAATGTCTTGCTAGTTATCTATATTGACTATATTAAAGTAATAGCATTTTGGGTATATTGAATTAAATATTAAAATGAATTGTTTTTTCAATGTGGCTTCTACAAAAATTTAAATTACACACATGGCTCATGTTATTTTTCCACTGGACCGCGCTGAGCTTGACCAATAATTATGGCCAATGTTTTTTGGAAAGCTTATTGGGTCCTAGGGTTACCTCACATGTGTAACGATGAAGGATTTTATAGATGTCGGTTTTTCAGCTAATCTTCATAATAGTATTGGTGGTGGTTTAGTCACCAAGTCGTGTCTGAGTCCTGTGACTCCATGGACTGTAGCCTGCCAGGCTTCTCTGACCATGGGATTCTCCAGGCAAGAAAACTGGAGTGGGTTGTCATTTCATTCTCCATCATAATAGTATTAGAAAGATGTATTATTACCATTCCAGGTTTACAGGTTAGGAAACTCAGAGACTGAGGAACAAGGCTACGTAGTTGGTGTGACTATCCCTGGACTTCAGGCTGGATGATTAAGAAGCTGAATCCAGGCTCTACCCAGAAGGTACAGACCCTGCAGCTGGGCTCTCCTGGATCTTGCCTCTGAGGAAGTCGATTCCTTGCTCACATTCCCTGACCTGTCCAGTGGCTTTTTCCTTCTCCATCCATCCACCTTACTGTAAATTCTATCGTCAGGTAAAAAGAGGTTTCCCTCCTTAACATATTTTCCTAGACCATATTAAATAACAAACTTAGAGGTGGAATGGGATATAAAGGTAAATTCTTTCCAACGACTCCAAATTTTTGACCATCTTGGCTTTCCATGTCTTGTGGTATAAAATTTCTCAGACATTATAAATCCTTGAGAAAGTGCTGCAAGGGCTTTGAGATGCAAAGAGATTTTCCAGATTTGCCTGGAATATTTTTTAGCTTTTTGCAAAGAAAGAAAATTCTGTTTATGAAAAAGCACTAGGCAGAATTTCTGTAAGCCCCAAATCCTTCTGTTATTTGTGTACATGAAAGCTATGCACACACACACACACACACACACACACACACACACCTGCTGAAGTCATTTATAGTCTCTCCTACACGGAAATAAGGCTTTGATTTTTTTGTTTTTGTAAAGCAAATCTGAAATTTCTGAAATAAGTAAAAGCTATTATTTTTGGAGTAATTGTTTAGGGTTGGATAAATGTAACCTCTTCCACATGTCCAAATACTTCCTGCACTGTCTCTAATTGTCTTAATTCTTTCTGGTTGTGAAGTGCCAAGAACTTTTTAGCAGTGTCTAACAGAGCAAAATCCAAACAAGTTTTTTTAAGTAACATAGTTTTCAAGGGCAAGCCAAGATTAGATTTTGTAAGACTTACTCATCCATCCACCTATCTACCCATCTTCATCCAATCATTTATCCACTCATCCATTCATCCATCCATCTACCGACACATGCCAGGCATGGAGGAGAATAGAGATTCAACAATAAACAAAACAGAACTCAACTCCAATTTCATAGAGTTTCTTATGGGAAAGGCACATCATAAACAAGGAAGCAAGCAAGTAAAAACTACAAATTGAGACGAGTCCTGTGGAGGAAGCAGAGACATAGGGCAATCTGGTCAAGGAAGGCCCCTGCTCTGGGGGGCTGGTGGAGGAAACGGTGTAGCATCCAGGCAGAAGGAAGTCCAAGTGCCGTCAAGAATGTCCAGTTTTAGGAAAGGGATGTGAATACTGATGGCACAGTGAGCAAAGGCCAGCACTCAGGAGCTAAGGTAGAAGCTTCAGGAATGGGAGAGCTCACCCAGGGGTTTCAGAGAGAGTGAGGAGGCTGGGTTTTGTTCAAAGTTCTGTGGGAAGCTACTGAGAGTTTCTAAGTATATGAGAGACACACTCAGATTTGCATTTTTTAAAGAGTACTCTTTAAAATAGTGGTGGAACAAGCAATAAATGCTAGAGAGGAAGTGGAGAGAAGGGACCCCTTCTACAGAGTAGGAGGGAATGTAAATTGGTGCAGCCACTGTGGAGAACAGTGTGGAGGTTCCTTAAAAAACTAAAAATAGAGCTAATATATGACCCTATAATTCCTCTCCTGGGCATATATCCAGAGAAAAACGTTGGCCTGAAAGGATACGTACACCCCAATGTTCATTACAGCACTGTTTACAATAGCCAAGACATGGAAGCAATCTAAATGTCCAAGGACAGAGAAGTGGATAAAGAAGGTGTGGTACATACATACAGTGGAATGTTACTCAGCCATTAAAAAGAATGAAACCATGCCATCTGTAGCAATACGGATGAAACTAGAGACAGTCACAGTGAAGTAAGACAGAGAAGGAGAAATACTGTATGATATCCCTTATATGTGGAGTCTAAAAAGAAATGATGCAAATGAACTTACTTACGAAACAGAGACTCACAGACTTAGAAAATGAACTTATGACGGCAGCAGGGGTGGGAAAGATGTAGGGAAGAGAGTTAGGGAGTTTGGGCTGGACATGTACACGGTGCTATATTTAAAATGGATAACCAACAAGGACCTACTGTCCAGCACAATGAACTCCGCTCAGCATTATTCAGCAGCCTGGACAGGAGGGGGCTTTGGGGGATGATATGTGTGGCTGAGTCCCTTTGCTGTCCACCTGAAGTTTCAGGTTATACCCCAATACAAAAGAAAAAGTTTAAAAAAAAACAACAAAAAACTAGCGGCAGAAACTAGACCGATGAGGCAGGACAGGGGTGTCTCCTGACCTGGGGCATCCTTTTTCTCCCTACATCCCTCTTCCCCAGGTTTGCACTGGTAACAAATATGTTCCACCAAATTCCCAAATCGCTCCACCTTTGTCCCAGTTTCAAACCCTTTACATTTGCTTTCTTGCTATTTTTATTTGTTTTCCATGTGTACATCTAGAATCTTTAGACTCCTAAAAGAATACTGTTTCTTTCCTGGGGCCCGTGAAACATCTGGGTGTGATGTAACGGAGAATGCAGCCCTGGTCCCAGGTGTGCCTGGGGCAGGCCCAGCATCAGCTTGGAGACTCTCCCGCAGCACTTCAGGGCTTCTTACTGCCAAGCACTGGAGCTTGTCGGCAAAGGCCTTTTCACGGCGTTGATGAAACAAGGCCTGTGATTCTGACAGAAGCTTTGGAGGACACCCCAGGCCTCTGGCACAGGTTCTGCCCTCGGGGGGCCCTCCCTGGGGTGGATGGGCTCGTCCAACCCCCGTCACCTGTCCCACGGGGGCTGACTTGGCGCTTCCTGCACTTGGGCATCAATGTGCTGCCTGGGTCTCATGGTCCCGTGCTCCCCCTGATCATCCCTCCACAATCGTCACTCCTCTGCCACCTCCTTACGGTGCTGGTTCACGGGGTGGATGGCGGTGACCTCTTTCTCAAGGACTGGAAATACTTCCTTCCCTGGAGATATTCCACTTGTTCATCTCAAGCCCTGCCCTGAGCCCCTGGGGGTCATCCTGCAGGCACCACCCAGGGGTCCTCTGGCTTCCAGCTGAGTTTGGCCAGCGAGGACCACACAGGAAAGGAGAGGGGTCCAGGGCAGACCCACTACCCTGCCCATCCCTTTCCACGTGGCCCACCTGGTTTGTGTTCCCTCCTGACGCCCCTGAGGCTGAAGGACAGTCATGTCCCTCTGCTGGTTTACGTCTCAGGACCCGCTGCTCCTCCCCTTGTCTCTTTATTAAATGCTCCTACAATTAGCCCAGGTGGAAGGTGCTGTCTCTTTCCTGATAGATGCATCATTCTCCTTGAGGGTCCCTCCTGCCCTCCCATGCCAGGATGCAATGACTGACCTCTGACCTCTGACCTTTGAGAGAGTGACCGTCTCGCCCCACCCCTTCCTCCCTTCAGCAGGACAGTCCTTCCCGACAGGACCACACCCTGCTCTCCCAGGGCTGGGAGACCCTGAAGTCACCCCCACTGAGCAGCAAGGCCACAGAGAAACTAAAGAACCCACCAGCAACCACGGCCTAACATGCTGTTCACCCTCCGTCACTCTCAGCGAAGACCAAACTCAGAGTGTGTGTACATTAGCCCCTAAAAGCACAGCAATATCGTACAAAGAGATGCAAATATGGTGAACACACTACTGTTCAAGGATAATGCTGACAACCGGCGGCTCAGTGGTAAAGAATGCACCTGCCAATGCAGCAGATGCCAGAGATGCAGGTTCAATCACGGGGTCGGGAAGATCCCCTGGAGAAGGGCATGGCAGCCCACTCCAGTATTCCTGCCTGGGACAGTCCCGCAGACAAAGGAGCCTGGTGGGCTACAGTCGGTGGGGGTGCAAAGAGTCGGACACAACTGAGCACACACGCACACAATCAGCAAGTGCTGGTCTGAGTGCTGTTCATGTATTAACCCTTGTAATCCTCACAATGGTCTTGAAAGACAGACTATTGTCCTCCTCATTTATAGGGGAGAAAATCCAGACACAGAGAGGTTATATAATTTACCCAAGGGTATACAGTTTATACAGTTTATAAGTGACTGATCTGGAAATCAAACCAAGGCTGGTTGACTTCTAAAATTGATGCTCTGAACCACAATATTGTAAATAATTAAAGTCCATTATGAAATCTTAGGAGGGGATCCTGAGTTCCATGCTTAAATTTGGCTTGTCTTTGAGAGGGTAACAGGGAGGAAGGCCAGAGGTCCCCAAGCAGCAGGAGGAAAAAAACTGCAAGTGGCAGACTTTTTCCACCCCCCCCCACCCCCTTCTCTGTTGACGAAACCAGATCTGCCTAAGACTAACCTTTTTTTCATTTTCTCAAACCTTGGGCTGATAATGACTCAACAAACCAGTACTCATGTCAACAGTTTTATGGCCGGGGATGAAACATCTTGTGCCATCCTATCTCAAAAATGCATATTGTGGGAGAGGGGCCTGGTCAAACTCCCTCAGCCTTGAGGTATTTCTTTTATCTGATTAGAAGCTGGCTAACAGACATAAAATGCCTTGCTAAAAACTAGCAAGTGGGTATTCTTTCTGTCTGGTCTCTGACCCTGGATGGAAATCCTCTCCTCTGGAGGTCATGAATTCTGGCATAACACACAGCTTGCAGCAGCAACCTTTCATCTTGATATTCCTTATTAGTAAAATGCTGGTAAGAGAAAATAAAAAGCCTATATAAGAAGAAAAGAGAGACTGCTGAAGGTGTTGAAACAAAATAAGAGATTTAAAAATATTGTCAGATAATCTGACATTGGGGCTTTCCTGGTGACTCAGATGGTAAAGAATCTGCCTGCAATGTGGGAGACCTCGGTTGGATGGAGGAGGGCATGGCAACGCACCCCAGTATTCTTGCCTGGAGAATCACATGGACAGAGGAACCTGGCAGGCTACAGTCCTTGAGGTTGCAAAGAGTCTGACACCACTGAGAAAATTTCATGTTCACTTTCAGTCTGACATTAGAACATTGGTTAAAGCAAAAGTGAAGTGAAGTCGCTCAGTCGTGTCCAACTCTTAGAGACCCCATGGACTGCAGCCCACCAGGCTCCTCTGTCCACGGGATTCTCCAGGCAAAAATACAGGAGTGGTTGGTTGCCATGCCCTCCTCCAGGGGGTCTTCCCAACTCAGGGGTTGAATCTGCATCTCTTAAGTCTCCTGCATTGGCAGGTAGATTCTTTACCACTAGCACCACCATGGGACTCCTCAATCACCCAGTCATAAGTCAAGGAAAACCTCAACAAGGGTTAGCCCAGGAATCTGCATTCGTAACATGTACTGAGTGATTCTTTCATAGATGGTCTTTGAAGAACTCTGCCTTAGAGCAAAAGCCTAGATGCAGGCTCTGGCAACAGGAGAGACAAGAATCAGTTTATCCAGCTTTTCCTTTTTAAAAGGAGAACACCCCTGCCTAACCCCTGCTCCCCTTTCGAAGTTTAAAATAATATTCTGGTCTTTTATTTTATTTTATTCATTTTTTGGTCTTTCATTTTAAAAATATAGGTCATGACTTCCCATGTCTATGAGTAATTGATCACGACTTAGTCGTGAAAGAAGCACAATCTCATCAGTGAAAGTGCGGCATCTACAGCTGTCTGCTCAGAGGTGCCCCCACTTCCGAGGTATGTGATCCTGGGCAGAGTTCTTCACCTCCACGAGCCTCCGTTGTAAACTCTAAGATAGTAACACCCCAAACATGTATACCTCAAAGGGCCCGGCACACGCAGCCGCTCAGAACAGATGCCCAGGAAAGCAAAGTCCTTTCTGATTTCCACGTTTCTCCATCCTCTTTCCCAAATTTAACGACAGAACACTGGTAAGATTCCGTGTGTGTCAGTCTACACGGCGCAGCTCCTGTTCCTTCTTTGTTTCCATGGAGACCCCAGCCCACAGGTGCTGACCATCGCCCCCCACCCCCGCGCTGCCCAAAGTGAGGCTGAGCCACCTGGCCACACTCACAATTTCACAATTCAGATATTCAAGCCCAGTTCTTTATTCTTAATCCAGATCCCATCTTGAGGGTATACGATATTTGCAGCTGGAGATCAGACAAGATTTCCCTGGAGAATATAATATGATTGATGTGCTGGAACGTTTCTCTGCCAAAGGAAAGCGTGGTAATCACTTTCCCTCAGAGGTATCTGCTGTGCGCGTGAAAAAATAACTCGCAGTGAGCTGCGTTTTAGGAAAGTGTCCGAGCGCCCTCTGGTGGCCGATCGAAGGGGTGCGGTGCGTGTCCGATGGGCCAGGTGTGGCTGGAGGGGCTTGGAGATCTCAGGAGATCTCGCCAGAAGGGGAGAGGGTGGAGCTGTTCCCGGGGAATCGGAAACTCGGGAGTGAGTTTTGCTTAAATCTAAGTGAACAGCTGATGAGATGTCCAGTGGCATGGGGAGGGCACCAAAGGACCCCCACGCCTTCCTTTTCTTAGTTTCGCAAATGGACTGTTCAACAACCCGTTCTATCATTATCCCAGGGTTTGAGGACAAGCTCAATGACCTTAAATTTCTGGAATATTTCTCCTCTTAAAAAAAATAGAGTATTTGCCTCCATCAGCTACTTTTCAAAAAATAACCCCACAGAAGGGACACCAGCAGGTGGTATCAGGGAGGGGAACACAGACTACAATTATTTCATTTCACATCCCATGAGTCCTGCCTCTTCCGTATAATGATTTTTTAAAACATATTCCATGTAAAGGAAAAATTATATAAGATCATTATGATTTTTCAGAAAAAAAATCGTATTCTGGGAAACGCAAACATTTCTATAAGAATATAAAGCTATTTAGTACCCTTTGAACCATGTAGAAACCATCTGCTCACAGTTTTGTACATGCATTCCTGGATCCTCTTCCCTGCTTAGTGGGAAACAGCTCAAGTGTTTCTTTCTAATTATAACAATAATAGACGGTCACTGTTTTTAAAAAAAAAAAAAATCACCAAGTACAGAGAAGTTTAAACAAAAAGTGAAAATAGCCTCTAGTCCTAACAATCAGAGTTAAATACCAGTAACGTTTGGGGATGTTTGTTGGAAAGTTTGTTTTTTCAGACTTCCAGATTCATAATTCTCAGATCTGGGAAAACACCGCTTAGGGAGAAAGCCTGCTAGTCTCCATGAAGGAAATCAGTGTCTGAAGCGTCCTGGAGGGGACGCCCTCAGCAGCCTCTGGCTGAATGCGGCCTGAGGTTGTAGGTCCATTATCTGTGGCTCCTCTCCCACTGGCAGGGAGACTTTGGACTCAGTCTCTTTGTTCAAATATAGCTTGGAGGTCACCACTTGACCCCGGTGAGCTATTTAACTTCTACATCGCTCAGTTTCCTCATCTGTAAAATGGCGGTAATAACAGATACCTTATCAGTTTGGGGAGCATTTCATAAGACAATAAATAATTAGCGCTGTGTCCAACACACAATAAGCTCCCAATAAATGTTGGCTTTTTTTTAATCACACCTCTCTTTGACCGACTCTGGGAGCAGGTGCTGTTTGTCTGCCTCCTGGATTTCTAGGAGAGAAATTCAATCCCTCTCCCATGTGAGAGCCTCTAGCGTTTGCAGTTTTCCCTCCTGCTGTCTCTATGGGATGTCGGTGAATGTGTCAGTGCTGTGAGGGGGCGGCCCCTAGAGGGGGACGCGGGACCCCAGACAGGGGGGCTTCGTGCTGCAGGGCACTGCCACGGTTGGTCATTGGCACCATTTCTCACCATAAACTTGTCCTGAGCATTTTCCCTGGTCCCAGCCTTTGCCATTGTTTTTGAAATTTTATGCAACACTATATATCTGTCTCTACTTGTTTTCACTATTAGACTTTGTAATCCACTCTCCTTTTGGAATGTGATTGTTAGAGAACACGTGAAAACTCTTCCTCACTCTGCATTGTCGACACTTTGTGACCACGCCTTCCTTTTCTTAGTTCCGCAAATGGACTGTTCAACAACCTGTTCTATCATTTTTCCAGGGTTTGAGGACAAGCTCACTGGCTTTAAATTTCTGGAATCTTTCTCCTCTTAAAAAAAAACAAAAAACAAAAACTAGAGTATTTGCCTCCATCAGGTACTTCTCAAACATGATTATCCAGAGATCATCATCATCTGTTTGGCAACACTGCAGTGAATTCTTTTAGGACTCTGAGGTGTTATTTATTAAAACTTTCTTCATGGGTGGTTTCCTGACTTGGAAAGTCATCTGCCTGGGCTTCCATTTCTATCAATGAATCTATTTGCCTTCTCCGGGATAATGACATGAGACAAAATATATTCAATATATTTCTTCCACAGTTTCCTTGCCTGCTCATATTTATATTTAGGTGGGAGAATGCCATTTTATGGGGCTTCCCTGGTGGTTCAGTGATAAAGAATCTGCCTGCAATGCAGGAAACCTGGGTTGAATCCCTGGGTCAGGAAGATCCCCTGGAGGAGGGCATGGCAACCCACTCCCGTATTCTTGCCTGGAGAATCTCGTGGACAGAGGAGCCTGGTGGGCTACAACCCACAGGGTGGCATAGAGTCAGACACGACTGAGCGACTCAGCGGCAGCAGCATGCCATTTTCTGCATCATACTGTTACGTCATGTTCCTAAAACTTTTTGTTGCTTTGCTTAAGAGATGGCTTAAAAACATATCACAGTGACAATGACAGCAATGATGAGGAATTAATGAGAAATATTCAGCATAACATTTAATATAAACAGTAAATTGCATCAGGTTACCTGCTGGGTTTGTTTCCTCTAGAGCTCCACCTGCTTCTTCCTTTTGCTATTTCTAGCAATAGGAATTTAAAAATATAACTTTTTGTCTTTTGAATAATGAACTTATTTTGCAGCAAATGGATTTAGTGGTCTCAGTTTGGTCTTTAGTGCTTTTATCATTTTAGCTTCTAGAAATGTGCCACTCTACACTCGAATTGCATGGGGTGTAATTTTTGCAATACATCTTGTCCCCTTAAACTCATCTTTAAATATATTCTCAACATTGCTTTATACAAATTTTATTCTATACATTGAAAATAATGTGGACTCTACTTTGCATTCATTCCCTTAAAACTAGTATTTCTCTGTTGATTTAATCAATTAGAGTATAATCAAGCATGCTGAATTGCTTAGATCCTAAAGTGCATTGATAGAAACAGATTTTAGAGGAAAATAACACGTTAAATGTGTATGTTGATTTTCTGGTTATCCCATCTTTGTGTGCTGGCTTATGGACTCTGTACCACAGGTCCTGTGATAGAAAATGCTCGCTCTCAGGTCCTGAGTTTATATGATACAGATACAAGTCACAACAAGACTAAACCGAGCTCTCTCTTCTTTTTCCCTTCCTCCTTCCTTTCCTTCTTCCTCTCTATCCTCAAGGGCTTCTCAGGTGGCACCAGGGGTAAAGAATATGCCTGCCAATGCAGGAGACATAAGAGACATGGGTTCAGTCCCTGGGTGGGTGGGGAAGATTCTGAGAAGGAGGGCATGGCAACCCTCTCCAGTATTCTTGCCTAGAGAACCCCTTGGACAGAAAAGCCTGGTGGGCTACAGTCCATGGGGTCACAAAGAGTCGGATACGACTGAAGTGACTTAACAGCTCTATCCCCAACCCACCAATCTAAACTGTAAACAAGAGACCTCCTGGCAACCCCATTTGAGTTAAGGAAGGACCCACTCAGTCCAGTGACTTCCATGATGCCAGAAGCTCCCCTGGGGAATTGCGAGGGGAGTGGTGGGGGCGGTGGGCAGGGATAATTTGGGAAAGAGACAGACACTCCAGAAGTTGTCTGCTATAAGAGCAGAGTGACCTGATTTCCTTGCTGCTCAATATATTATTTTTTTTATTGAATTGGACCAAGAAGAGAGCTTTCAAGAGTTTAGTAATTCCTGCAATGATCTAATTTGGGGATAAATGTCTTTTTGGACAGTTATGTAATAGGAATACCAATAACCAACTTTCAGTGCAATTTTATTCAGGTCATCATTTTGCCACTCACCATCCCAAATTGTAACTAAATACTAACACAGTGATAAGTGAAAGTCCATGTGTTTCCTTGAAAAAAAAAAAAAAAACCCTCAGAATTTTGGATTAAAAAAAAGTAAATTTCTTAGTCCTTGGGGGGAAAAAAAAACAAAAGCTTCAGAGTTTGTTAGGAAAACTTGCAAGATTCTTGGCATTCAAATCGCTTTTACAAAGCAATACTGGGATGAGTCAAGTGTAATTGAATCAGGAACATATGGATTAAATTCTCCTGTAAATACACACGGGTATAAATACGAAGGGGAAGAGAACTTGCCAGATGGGTTACCAAAACAAAACACTTTCAAAATAACTCAAGATCGTCAACAGACCCCAAACACAGCTGTGTTCTCTTATGTCTGAAAAAATGCATTTTCCCTTGGATGTCTTGATATGTTAATTTAATTTTTGTTGAGTGCCTACAGCACATCGGATACCCTAGAAAGCTCACCACGTCTTCAGGAAGGGCTTCCTATTTGGAAACCCGGACTCTTCATGAAATGATCAGTGTACTTCTCTTCCTGCTTTTCCACATCTATTTTGAATAGTTGTTTATGTCTGTGCAATAATGGGCGTCCCTGATAGCCCTGTGTCTGCAATAGATCTTTATGGCTCTGACCCACTTAACTGGAGTAAACTTCTTGGAGAGGGTGAACTCTGATTTGGTTTTTACTGAAGTAAGTGCTGGCTGGCAAGAGGCCCCCAGGGCCGTAGGAACAGCCAACACCAATTCTACAGACACCAAGTTTGCCGGCTGTTTACTGCTGTAGCAGAGTGATCAGAGCTTCGTTTACATGTGTTGACTTCTTCTTCACTTTTTCCAAGACTAGAGTTTTCTCACTGAGTCTGGGCGATTTTATGAGGTTTGGAATTTTCCCATTATTTCCGCGTTTGTCTTTCAACACAGTGAATTAGAATTCAGGTCATATCACACATGAGAACTCTTGAGCACTCCTGAGTTCCACCCTGGGCAACACACAGCCCACCAGGCAGAGTAGCCTGTCGAAGCTGTCTTCTGGAAGGGGGTTGCTTATTTCACTCACTGTGGCCACCAGATTCCTGACAACAAACAGTCATCAGGATCTGTCCAGGCCAGATAAGTTTCAATTATAGTATCTCAGGGTGTTCATTACTCCAGGGTTTACAAAGGCAACAAAAGATAGGTTGATCACAATTGATGATCATGTTATATTATGTCAGGCTTCCCCGGTGGCTCAGATCACAAAGAACCCACCTGCAATGAGGGAGACCTGGGTTCGATCCCTGGGTTGGGAAGATCTCCTGGAGAAGGAGCAGCTACCCACTCCAGAATTCTGGCCTGGAGAATCCCATGGACAGAGGAGCTTGGCAGGCTACAGTCCATGGGGTTGCAAAGAGTCAGACATGACTGAGCGGATTTCACTTCACTTAAATTATGTCATACAATAGATATCATTTTTACTATGCAAGAAATGAGTTGGGACTTCCCTGGTGGTACAGTGGTTAAGAATACACCTTCCAAAGCAAGGGACCCAGGCTCCATCACTGGTCAGGGAACTAAGATCCCACCTGCTTTGGGGCAACTAAGCCCAGTCGCCATAACCAGAGAGCCCATGCTCCACATCTAGAGAAACCATCAAGCTAGAACAAAGAGCCCAAGTGCCACAACGAAGACCCGGTGCAGTCAAAATTTTAAAAAAGGAAAGAAAGGAAAGAAATGAGAAGTTCACGTATCTAACTAGATCTAGCAGACAGGGAGACTAGACATGAATTTCCTGCCTCACCTCCCCAGGAATCCTCTGGAAACCCAGTCAGTGTGGCTAAGAGAACAGTCTTTCCTCTAGACTGAAATCCTTTGTCTGCTTTTTTTCCCAAATTCTGCGAATGTTTGTCTGCATGTTCTTGAGTGAGTCTGTGTAGGATGTTACTACCTGGTCCTTACTACTACCGGCACAAAAGCATCAGCCTCTGCCTGTACAATTTCTCAAAAATTGCAATTGACATAGACTTTAATCGGCGATGGTCCAATACTGACCTAAGAATTCTGCTTTCTAGAAAGTGATCCTCCGGAATTGTTCAGGTGACCCTCTTCCTCTGGCAGAGTTTCTCTTTCCATCGGAGAGGTCCTCCCCTCAGCTGGTATGACCTGCCTTCTGTTTTCCGTACAACCTCTGCAGCTTTATTGGGCTCCACCATCCTCGGGCTGCTGGCCAAACGGTGCAGCAGTGAACGGGTTTATCCTCGAGGCAGCCAAGCAAGGAAGCCAGAGAACAAATCTCAAACCCGCCTCCCCCGAGGGCAGAGGCTGGGGTATTTACGGGGCGACACTGAGGCGTGGAGAGTGTGGGGAACACAATTGGAAATTAGAAAAAGGTGAGGTCATCGCTATCTGTACAGATGCATCTAAGCTGTGGGCTTCCTCACACGACACAGGCTCAGAAAATAGTGCTGTTGGCATAGGCGGTGCAGTGGTAAGGAATCCGCCTGCCAACGCAGGAGACGCAAGAGATGCGAGGTTGATCCTTGAGTCAGGAAGATCTCCTGGAGAAGGACATGGCAGACCACTCCAATATTCCTGCCTGGGACATCCCATGGACAGAGAAGCCTGGTAGGCTACAGTCCATAGGTCGCAAAGAGTCAGACACGACTGAGCAACGCACAACAGCACAGTTTGAGGATGGAGTCGGGCCTTCTGATGTCAAATGTCACTGAGCAAACACTAGCCATGTCCAGTTGGAGGGTCAGTGGTCCTAACCAGCCTTAATGGGCTGCAGCTGAACTGGACACAGCTGACTCCAAGTCCCTGAGAAACAACTGGGGCAAAAGTCTATTTAGGTTATGTGGCACTTGGAGTTCATGCAAGTTTTCTGTAGTGAAGTTAAAGGCACTTCATCAGTGAAGACAGTTTGCAGGTGTGATGGATCTAAGAAATGATTACGCTCAATTTCAGGAGAGCAATGAACACTGTGAGCACAGTAGAGTAACTTCTCCAGCTGAAAGTAGATTGTCCCCACCCCACCCCCTTTTCACCCTGTGGGGGAGTTCAACTCAGTGAGTATTTATGAGGTGGCTGCTATGTTGCCAACACTGGCCTAGATGCCAGGGGTATAAAGAGGGACAGGATACAGTCTCTGCCTTTCTAGAGCACATGACCTACTGGGGAAATTAGAAATCTGTGTCAGGAAAATCCCCTGGAGGAGGGATAGGCAACCCACTCCAGTATTCTTGGGCTTCCCTGGTGGCTCAGACGGTAAAGAATCCATCTGCAATGCGGGAGACCTGGGTTCGATTCTGGGTTGGGAAGATCCCCTGGAGGAGGGCATGGCAACCCACTCTGGTATTCTTGCCTGGAGAATCCCCATGGAGAGAGGAGTCTGGTGGGCTACAGTCTATAGGGTTGCAAAGAGTTGAACACGACTGAACAGTTAAGTACAGCACAGTGGTGGGTGCAGAGAAGGATGCCCAGCCCGGGGAGGTGGGCAGGGAAGGGGGCAGTTCTCCAGAGAGAGGTGTGTTGGTTCTCTGTGGTTGCTGTAACAAATACCCACAAGCTGGGTAGCTTAAAGTGACACACATTTATTCTCTTATAGTTCCAAGATCAGAAGTCTGAGAGGGGGTTCACTAGGTTGAAATCCAGGCGTTGAGCAGGCTGCCCTAGGGAAGAACCCTGTCCTTGCCCTCGCCAGCTCCTAGGGCTGCAGTCTTTGGCCCTTTATAATCTTTTCTCCATCTCCAAGGACAGCATCGTAGCATCCACAAGTCTCTGTCTGCTCCATCTTCACCTCCCCTCCCCTTTTGTGTAGTAAAGTCTTCTATACTTCATTTCTTACCAGCTGCACTTAGTGACCACCCAGATAATCCAGGATAATGTCTCCATCTCAAGACCCATGACTTAATCACACCTGCAAAGTCTTAGAACCTGGTGTCTTTGGTGGTGGTGGTGGTGGGGCATCCTGCAGCCCTGAAGGAAGGAAAGTCTTCTTTCTCAGGAAGCTGGAATAAGTATTCCAACAGAAGGAACAACCTCAGAGAGCATGCAGCCTGGCTCTCTCTGTGAGGGGCTGTGGGAACCATTTGTAGTTTAGTGCTATTGGAGCATAAGATGTGAGCCAGGAGGGAGGGGCTGGCTTGGAGATGATGACATGTGTCAGGCAAAGTCATTTGGGTTTTATTTTGTAGGTTCTAGGCAGTGGTCTCCAACCTTTTTGGCACCAGGCACCTGTTCTGTGGAAGACAATTTTCCCACGGCAGGGTGGGAGTTGGTTTCAGGATGACTCAAGCACATTATATTTATTGTGCACTTTATTTCTGTTATTATTACATCAGCTCCACCTCAGATCATCAGGGATTAGATCCCAGAGCTTGGGGACACCTGTTCTAAGGAGTCTATGAAGGCTTTTCAGTAGGGTAATGATATGGTCAGATTAGCCATTTAGAGAAATCATTCAGGCAAACATACAGTCAGAGATCATGAGTCTGAAACACAACAGGGATTAGGATGAGAAGATGTACTGAGAAAGAAAGTTCTCCCAATCAATAAAAACAGTCACTAACTGGAAGGTGGGGATGAGGGAAAGAGAAATCTGCATTGATCCTCAATTTTTTGCCCAGGTACACAGTGGCACATTAAATATAAGTAAGTACACAGAGAAAAAAATACATTCAAGGAAGAAAAAAATTGGTATTTAGTTTGTGTATAATTTGAAGATAATCTGTGGGCAGGACCAGTTTCAGGGGCTTGGACCTGTGCCGTCACTCAGAGTTCCACATGTAGAGGAGCCTCTCGCCTGGTTTAATGTCCGGCTATAGCCATCTTGAAAGTCTTAATCACTTTTAAACAAAAGGCACTATATTTTTATTGTGCACTGGGCCTCACAAATTATTCAGCCAGTTCTTCTTCCTGGTTATAAACTCAGTGCTAGAGCAGTGAAAGATCTGAACAAGAGTTTCCTTGGGTTCACAGTCTTTCCCAGGAGCACAATCCTACCTTCTCATTCCCAATTACCCACTTCCACCCCAACAGTACCTGCCCCTGGAGAAAGCCATGCCCCCCGCCCCCAAACAAAAAGGGCTCTTGAAGAGAAGCTCAGTGAATAAAAAAGGCCCTGATGTGGGCTCGCTCTTCTCCACCAGCCTCAGTTCAGAGGCTCTGGGAGTTAAATATGAGAGCCTAGAGGTTTTCATGTGAGTAAATTTGGTGAACAGAAGAGACAACCCATGGAGCGTGTTAATTCCTCTTGACTGAGGAAGCACTTGTGACGCTTCTCAGTGACAGTAGAGCAGAAATGAACATTCAGAGGGTTAATTTTGGTGTGCTCTGGAATGCTCCAGAATTAGTGGAAGGGGTACTGCCCCTCCCCCACCCCATCTCTGCCTCCTCCACCCTCCTTCCCACCCCCTCTACTCCCCAAACCTCCCACCCTCTGGATGGTGGAGCCAACTCACTTTCCCTTGCAAAGTCAGGCTTCCCCAGGCTCAGAACAAGGCCCAGCATGGGAGAAGCCCCTGCTCTAAAAGACACCTGTCCAAAGATCTTCTCTTTGAAAGTGTGAAAGTGTTAGTCATTCAGGTCATGTCCGACTCCTTGTGATCCCATGGACTGCAGCCCACCAGGCTCCTCTGTCCATGGTATTTTCCAGGCAAGAAAACTGGAGTGGGTTGTCAGCTCCTCCGCCAGGGGATCTCCCCCACCCAGGGATCAAACCTGCAGTCTCGTGCATTGCAGGTGGTCTCCTATACCGCAGGCAGATTTTTACCATCTCAGCCACCAGGGAAGCCCATCTTTGCTTTACCTAGATGGTAAAATCATGTTGGCTGCTTTTTTCCAGCTACCAGATGGTGGGATCCTGGTTTTAGCTCTGATCCTGCCTTCACTTGTTATCTGGACTTAATCCTTTGCCTTCTGAAGAGTTTGGGGTCACCCCACACTGTAAGCTTCACTTTCTGTTTTGAATCAAGTGACACTGAGGAGTCAGACAGAGACCCATGGGACAGCAGAGCAGGCACCAATCACTGTGTCTCAGGTCTTACTGCTTTCCAGGTCCAGAAATTCTTTCTGGAAATAGAAAGGAAACTCCATCTCAAAATATACAGATGCATAAACCAGAAAGAGAAATTTATTTAAACAGTAGGGGTGAGCAAGGGAAGTAACCAGTTTCTTTCTTGAGATGGCAGTGCTGGCAGCGTCTGGCTCCTTTTGGATATCAAGGTATGCGGGACACTAAATTATTTATTAGAAAGTTATTTCGAGCAACAGGAGATGGATTTTCCTAAGGGATAGTTTATCCTCTAGGACACAGTGAAACTAACATCCACCCTCAAACTATGCGGAGAGTAGAAGTCAGGTGTCTAGCAGACTTGGGAACTCCCTTCCCTGGACACTTGGCAGAAATGGTGCAGTGGGTTCCCTAAACCAGCTAACCTTCCTCGAGGAAGACTCTGTAGAGACCCTGGGCTGGAACCACTTTGGGGAAGTCTAGTTCTCTCAGTAACCACGTGGGGACCCATACTAGTCCCAGTGGGCTCCCAGCAGGACAGAAAATTCATCTTTATTGTGTTCAGATACCGTTTCAAGGCTATTTGTTATAACACTTAACCTCTCTTGACTCATAGAGAAACTATCCAATAAGCTACAACAAGCACTTACTTTCGGGGGGTCCTCTCAGAAGACTGTGCCAGCAATTTCCATTTTATGGCTATGCTCTTTTTTCCAGACAAAGTAAAAAGCAATTGAATCATTTTATACTTTAGCCAATTTCCCACTGACTTACTACTAATACAATTGATTGAGCTGAGGCTTTGTGCTTACTGAGACGACCCCCCAGCCACCCACTGGGAATCTCAACTCTGGAATTAGCTCAACTCTCTGGTCTCTGGAGGATGCACCAGTTCTCCAAAAGCTGATCTTATCTAGTAAATGTTTCAAACCTTTTTTTTTTAATTAAAAAAAAATTTAAATAACTTCTTTTTAAAATTAAATACATTTTTAAGAAATATAATATATAAAACATAAGGAAAATTAAAATCACACAAAACTCTATAAGCCAATATTTTTGTGAATATTCTTTCCCCTTCATATACAAGCATGCATACCAACAGATATATAGGAATACATACATATATGAATACATACACACAAATATGGTGACTGTGTGTTGTGTGTATGTGTGCACCGTGCTATTTTTTAAACAAAGTGGGCTCTCACTACTTTTTTAAAGTGATTCTATATTTACTTGCTTATTTGGCTGCATTGGGTCCTAGCTGCGGCACGTGGGGTCTTTCGTTTCAGCGCACAGACTCTTTATTTGTGGCTCGGGGGCTCAGTCGTTCTGGCTCACTGGCTTAGCTGCTTTGTGGCACGTGGCACCTTAGTTCCCCAACCAGGGATCGAACCTGAGTCTCCCGCGCAGCAGGCAGATTCTTAACCACTAGACCACCAGAAGTCCCTCCTCCTACTGTTGCAGGTATGTTTTTTCCCATTTCATTATCTTTTAACTTCGTGGGGGTTTTCCATATTAAAGATGTTACGCAAACAAATGTATCACTTTTCTTGGGCTGCAGGATGTCATATGATGCTTTCAACCTCAATTCCATGCTTTTTACTTAAGTTTTATGTTTTCATGTTTTACATACCACCTCTGACATTTTTTCTCATATAAAGATGATGAGCTCGTTTTTTTTTTCCCCCCACAAATTATCATTAATTAATATTACTACCATGTATCGGGCATTTACTCTGGGTCCAGCACTAAGCGCCCCTGCTCACCCCAACTAGAGAAATGCCTGTGCAGCAACAAAGACCCCGCACAGCCAAAAATCACTAAATAAGTAAAATTATTTTTAAAAAATAAGGAAGAAGATAAGCCGTTTTTCTCCTCTGGCATCCCACCCCTGCCCTCTCCAGGCCCCAGCCCTCCTGACAAGCTGGGTGTGTCTTGTGATGCTGAATACTAGGAAGAGGGCACCAAGGTCAGGGTTCAGGGTGAGCGAGGTCTGCGCCCGAGCCTACATCAGTGTTCTTGGGAGAGACGGGCCGCTAGGAGCAGCTTGTGACGTGGGGAAAGCTGGCCTTCACAGCTCCCACTCTATCTGTCTCATTTCTCACCTCTCAGCCTGTCCCCTTCCCGCAGCATCTCGCTCTACGAAATGAACAGCTGCTATGAAATGACTCCCGAGAATGTCTCTGGTATCAGCCTGAGCATGTATTCTCTCTTTAGAGATACTTTCAGAATTAAAAATACATATGAGGGCCAACTGGTCAGAGACACTGAGCACTGCAGACTGCTCTGTGTCCTAACATGACTCACCTTGACAGCCACTTTCTCCAGGGGAAAAATAGCTGGAAAAAATCACTGTATAAAGTATGTCCAGCATGATTGGTGCAAGGAGAATTAATCTTTACTAAAAGGATCATGCCAAGAAACTGGGGCTTGGATATTTAACATCTTGTGAATATGATATCCTAGTAGGAATAAGGAAGGTTTCCTGGTTATGCTGATGTGGAGAGGGAAATGAATCTGGGCAAAAAGTAGGCGTTTGTGGGGAGGGTTTGTGGATTTTCTACGCAAAAAATAGACCATATCAGAGTTGTGAAGACCCCAGGAGGTGGGTTCATGGAGATTATGGGATCTGTTCTGCAGAGGTAAAAACAGAAAAAACAAAAAAGATTATGGAGAAATTTCTCTGTGGGATTTCAAGTGAATGGCTGGGTTACTTTTAACTGAAGCCAAAAGGTTGGATCTTGGATTAAAAGAGAGGATGAAAGGGTGACCCACCCAGAGAAGTTAAGATCAGAGCAGGGCCCAAGGGGGAAAGGGGTGGGGGAGGGAAGGTGTGGGGTTAGCAAATGCAAACTGTTATATACAGGATGCCTGAGCAACAAGGTCCTACTCTATAGCACAGAGAACTACATTCAATCTCCTGTGATAAACCATAATAGCAAAGAATATGTAGAAGAATATATATATGTATGTATAACTGAATCACTTTGCAGCAGAAATTAACGCAACATTGTAAATCAATTATACTTCAATAAAATTAAAGAAAAAAAAAGAGCATAGCTAAGGCTCCCAGTTCTAAAAGGCTGCACTTACAGGAGAAGCCCACATTTCTTAACACAGCTTGCAGGCATCATAGTTTGGCCCCTGGTTGATTTCCTCCCTGTTCACGATACTTCAGTTGCATCTACCTTTTCAAACATTTCTAAACACAGTGTGTGGTGGAACCTCAATGTCTGCATAACCCATTCTCCTGCTTGGAAGGCTCTTCCTGTGTAGGCTGGCAGCAGAGTCCTGGCATCCTTCAGGATGTAGCCAAAACATCACCACCGCCGAGGAGCCTCCCTGACTGCATCTCCCTGCAGGCATCCTCTCTGGGCTGTGAAACACTGGGTGTGTACGTCTAATAATATTTAGTGGACTCTTTATCACACTCATTTTATAGGATCCCCTCAAGGGCGGGGAGCACCCTGCTTTATCTGAGAGTCTAGCCCTGATACAATGCCTGAAAAGCAGGGGGAGTTAACACCTTTGAGATAAATGCGGGTGGGTGAGGGTTACAGGAAGATTCCAGAAGAGGAAGGGAATATTTTGTGAAATGATTTGATGAAGATTATGAAACATACCTTTGACTTAAATTTCGTTTTTTCTTCTTCAAGGTGGTGACAGTGAGAAGTGACTTCAGGCAGGATTGCCCAGTGGGTGACCTGGCGTTGAAGGGGACAAGGTTCGTGCAGACACTTGCGGCAGGGGCAGGGATGGGGCAGTGGGTGTGGCTTCCCGGGTACCTTCCCACCTCTGCAGAAGCAGGCAGGGCATCCATGGGAGCAAAGCAGCTTGCACCATCCTGAGACACACCCGGCTTGTGGGCACCAAGTCCAGTTCCACATTAGCAGTTCTCACCCAGAAAAGATTTTGCTCCATCCACCAAGCGGTGTTTGAAAATGTCTGGAGCTATTTTTGGTTGGAATAACTGGTGGGTTGGGATGGTTACTTAACTTCTATATAGAAGTTATTTAAGTTCTATATAACCTTGCTTATTTAACTTCTATGCAGAGTACATCATGCAAAATGGCGGGCTGGAAGAAACAAGATGGAATCCAGATTGATGGGAGAAATATCAATAACCTCATTTATGCAGAGGACACCGCCCTTATGGCAGAAAGTGAAGAAGAACTAAAGAGCCTCTTGATGAAAGTGAAATAGGAGAGTGAAAAAGTTGGCTTAAAACTCAACATTCAGAAAACTAAGATCATGGCATTCAGTCCTGTCATTTCATGGCAAATAGATGGCGAAACAATGGAAACAGTGACAGACTTTATTTTTTTGGACTCCAAAATCACTGCAGATGGTGACTGCAGCCATGAAATTAACAGACATTTGCTCTTTGGAAGAAAAGCTATGACCAACCTAGACAGCATTTTAAAAAGCAGAGACATTACTTTGCCAAAAAGGTCTGTCTAGTCAAAGCTATGGTTTTTCTAGTAGTCATGTATGGATGTGAGAGTTGGACTATATAAAGAAGGCTGAGTACCAAAGAATTGGTGCATTTGAACTGTGGTGTTGGAGACGACTCTTGAGAGTCCCTGGGACTGCAAGGAGATCAAACCAGTCAATCCTAAAGGAAATCAGTCCTGAATATTCATTGGAAGGACTGATGCTGAAGCTGAAACTCCAATACTTTGGCCACCTAATGTGAAGAACTGACTCATTGGAAAAGACCCTGATGATGGGAAAGATTGAAGGTGGGAGGAAAAGGGGACAACAGAGGAGAGGAGATGGTTGGCTGTCATCACCGACATGATGGACATGAATTTGAGTAGGCTTCTGGAGTTGATGATGGAGGGAGGCCTGGCATGCTGCAGTCCATAGGGTCACAGAGAGTCGGACACAACTGAGTGACTGAACTGAACTGAACTGAACTGGGATGGTTAGGGGCTTCCCAGTGGTAAAGAACCTGCCTGCAAAGGCAAAAGACATAAGAGATGCTGGTTCCATCCCTGGGTTGGGACGATCCCCTTGAGGAGGGCATGGCCACCCACTCCGGTATTCTTGCCCGGGGAATCCCATGGACAGAGGAACCTAGTGGGCTACAGTCCATAGAGTTACAAAGAGTCAGACTCGACTGAAGCGACTTAGCACAGGGGAGTTACTGGCCTCCAGTTGGTGGAGGCCAGGAATGCTGGTAAACAGCAGCACAGCTCACAGAACAGCTCCCCAGCGAAGAGTTATCTGACCCCTGATGTTAATCACACTGAGGTTGAAGAAGCCTGCTGTCCATCATGACGTCATGGGAGAGGTCAGTCATTCTCAGAAACACCAAGCCTGATGCTCCACTTAGCCACTCTGGGCAGGCGTGCCCAGAAACATGTCAGCATCCTCCTGAGATTCTGAATCAGGCAGAGTCATAGTGACCTCATTGCTCGCTGCTCATCACCCTCACGTGGGGGCCTGCTCTAACGCTCTGTCCCCTCCCTAGAGCCCAGTTCCTCTCCTCTTTCTTCCTTTGGCTTTACCTGTGACAACACCTGCTCTGTCTGGTGCGTCCTGCATCTCCACGGCTAATGTCCCCACCTGGACCTGGAGCTCAGCCTCTCCAGCCCCGGCCAAGACCTTGCCCCACTGCCCCCACCTCCCCCTGTATGTCCAGCCTCTTCAGAATCCTGGCTCCTTCCGAGTCTGTCAATATACATGAGATTCTGCAACCTTTAAAAAAAACTAAAGTTGTCTTAATCCAACTCTGTCAAGTTTTACCTTATGTTCCTCCATCCTTTTCCCACATAATTTATCTCATTAATCTGAATACATACTGCCATTGTAAAAAATTATCAAAAATTTGAATAAAATTCATTAAACCCATACCAGCCAGTCACAAAGAAATCTCCAGTAATTGGTTTGAAGTTTCCCTCTAGACCTCTGTCTGTGTATTCCTTCTGCTATATAATTAGATTTACTTTGTGAAGGTTTTATTCTCCCCTAAATGGCATTATTTTGTGTGGGTTGGGTGGCTGTTTTGTTTTGTTTTGTTTTTTCTCTTTTCTGTAGATAGACTGTTACCTCCGCACCATCCTTGTTCCTTCCTCTGTCCTTCCTGGTGTTACAGGGCCTGAAAGCCTGCTCCCAGACTCCCTCGCTCCAAGTTTCCAGTTTAGCTTCCGTGAATTTCTGGTCCTTGCTTGAGATTTGGAAGGTGAAGGAGAAGCAGAGCCCTGGTTTAGGAACAGGGCTGGAGCAGTGGGCTTCTAGGGATGCGAGCACCCGGGTGCTCAGCTTCCTCCCGGGAATCACCCGGTGCTCAGGCAGCTGGGCTCGCCCCCACCATTGTCCTGTGATTCCCCAACTTCTGATTCCCCAGGTGTTAGCGCTGCCTCTCCTGACCTTTGCTCCTATAGTCCTGTCAGCAGTTGCGTTCAGTTCCAAGTCCCCGAGTTAAATCACCTGAATGATGTGTTTGTGTGAGCCCCGAATCCCTGAGTTAAATCACCTGAGTGATGGGTTTTCCTGACTGAACCCTGATGGTAGGATGTAGTATTCCTTTTTCTTATTCATTTAGTAATATTAATGTTAATTATTAAAAGAATATAACTGGTGAATATTATATTGATTGTTTCAATAATGTGTTGATATGCATATGATATAATTCAAGTAATAATGTGATGTAATGTGTAACCATTCAGAAATGGCCTTGGGAAAGAAATCCATGAGGACGGGGCTCCAGGAATAGGTATCTGATCTGGTGGATGAGAAAGTTGTGGAAGATGGAATCCTGATAGTCTATGGCTTGGAGTAACAAGCACATTTTAAAATGATCACCTGAAAAAAAAAAATTAAAAAAAAAATAAAAATAAAATAAAAATAAAAAAATGATCACCTGGAGTCATCTGGAGTGAAGAGCGTACTGAAAGGGAGGCTTTGAGGGCCCAAGCAGCTCCCGTGGAACGATGATGACGGTAGAAGTGAAGACTAACGGCGCTGAGAGTGGGCAGGGCGCTTGGATTGCCCGGCAGAGGAGGAGAAAGCCAAAGACACGCTCGGTGCTTGGAACAGTCCACTCACGTTATCCTCAAAGCCCACCCTTCCACCTCTTGTAACATCCAGACCCATAACTGGACTTAGACCCCCGCACGCCTTAGGGGGCAAGTGCAAGCAGTAAGCAGGGAGAAGGCAGATGACACTGTGGAGGAAATCAGACTTCGGAAATAAATATCCACTGACGCTCTCCACCGCTCCCCTTATAGGTCACACGCTCTATTTTCTTTGTGGATTTCATCACACTTGATAGTATTAAACTCAAGTTTTTGTCAGTCTGATGGAAGAAAAACGGTGTCTCTTCCTGCTTTGTCTGCATGGCTAATTATATTTTCACATGATTATTACCCTCCTGTACTTCCTTTTCTATGAATTGCATAAACACAACCTTGTCCATTCTCATGTAAGTAATATTCATTTTTATCTAGTAATATTAATGTTAATTATTAAAATAATGGGCTTTCCTGTTGGCTCAGATGGTTAAGAATCTGCTTGCAATGTGGGAGACCATGGTTCAATCCCTGGGTTGGGAAGATCCTCTGGAGAAGGAAATGGCAACCCACTCCTGTATTCTTACCTGGAGAATCCCATGGATGGTTTAGCCTGGAGGGCTACAGTCCATGGGGTCTCAAAGCGACCAGCACTTTCACTTTCATTAAAGTAATATAAGTAACATATATTAGCTAGTATATTGACTTTTATCAATAATATGTTGATATGCATATGATATAATCCAAGTAATAAAGTGATACAATGTATAACTAATGTATATGGTGTTAAGAACAATGTATGGAATATTTAATGATGATTACATATAATAGTATGATAATATTAACTATATTAATCTTTACAAAATATCAGTTGATATTAATACAATTATTTTATTTACTATAATATATATTAATGTTATTTTAATTAAAATTATATTGATATATCATTAATATATTAGTGTAATGAATATTATGACTTTCTGTTGTATATGTTGCTAAACTTCTTCAATAGAAGTGAATGTTGGATTACAAAGGAAGTCCATGTTCATTGCTTTTATTTACCTAACTTCTCAGTAAACCTCTTATGATTTGACTTCTGACCCTAACATCCTACAGAAATTCCTTTCATTAAAGTCTTCAGTGATCTTCAGAGTCAAATCTAAAGATTTATTTTTAATAAAATCTTGATCTTGACTTTTAATCTTGATCTTTAATCTTGACTTACATGCAGTCTTATATGCATTCTGAAACTCTTTCCTTTCTTAAAGTCCAGCACCTGCTCTTCTGGTTCTCTTCACCCCACACACACAGAAGTGAAGGTATTAGTCGCTTAGTTGTGTCTGACTATTTGCAACCCCATAGACTGTAGCCCATGGCCTGCCAGGCTCCTCTGTCTATGGAATTCTCCAGGAGAGAATACTTGAGTGTGTAAGCCATTCTCTTCCCAAGTCTCCAACAACTGTTCATCAGTCTTTTAGGCTTCACCTCCTTTGACTTCCCTTAAATGTTTGCATTCTTCTAGCTTCTTTTTATGGGATGGGGAGGCACTGCACGGCATGTGGGATCTTAGCTCCCCAACCAGGGATTGAACCCACGCCCCCTACACTGGAAGGTGAAGTCTTAACCACTGGACCAGCAGGGAGGTCCCTATGTTTTGTCTGTGTTTCTGTCTTTTGTTGTTGTTTCCCAGTCTTTTTTGGTGATTTCACCTTACCTCAGGTTTCTACAACCTCTTAAACATTGTTACAAACCAAACATATTTTTTGCATTCAAGACATCTCGCTCCAGCTACAGTTTTTTGTATATAATTCTTCTGGAAATCTCCACTTCAATACCACACGGGCATACCCAGTGCAATATGTCCAAAATGGCAATCTTACCCCTTCGCCGCCAATTTTCTCAAATTGCCCACTTGCACAATGAAAGTTGTCATAAACATAACAGTTCATTATAGTTGTGACAAGTGTGACGAAGGAAATGTTCACTGGTGCCAGGAGGTCATGTGTTAGTGAGATCTAACCTGGCTGAGAGAGTCGTGGTGGCTTTCCCTAAGAAAGGGACTTCTAAAGTGAGCTTCCCTGTAGCTCAGTGGTAAAGAATCCCCCTGCCAGTGCAGGAGACACAGGTTCAATCCCTGGTCTGGGAACTAAGCCCATGTGCTGCAATTATTGAGCCTGTGCTCTAGAGCCCGGGAACCACAAGAGAAACCACTGCAATGAGAAGCCCGCACACTGCAACTAGAGAACAGCCCATGCGACAACAAAGACTCAGCACAGCCAAAACTGAATAAATAAACAAAGTAAGCTCCAAGGATGAATAGAAATTTCCTACACAACAACTGAGTGGAGAGCTCGTCAGGCACAGGAAACAGCTTGTGTGAAATCTGCAAAGCAGCAGGGGATTTAGTGGGATCGATGGACTGAAAGGAGCTGAATGAACCAAAGAGAGGAATGAGAAGAGAACGCAGTAGCGGGCAGGTGGCAGGGATCATACAGACCCTGGAAGGACTAAAACACTGGTCTGCCTAGAGCCAGAGTCAATCCTTCCAAAGGGTAATCACCATTTGCAGATCTGTTTTGCAAGTTTGCCTACTTGCTAAAATGTATTTGTAACCATGGTAATGATACTGATGGCACTTCAGCCATCATTTAAAGATACACACTGTCTCCTCCTGCACAGGTTTCCAGCGAAGGCTGAACAAGACGACACCACCTTCTTGTTTCAACTCCCACTGAACAAGGGTCCTTTCTGCAGTCTGTTCAGTGCCACGTCTTCCACATTTCTGTGCTTTTCCTTGGTGACTGTTCTGTTTGAAATAGCCCCCAAGCACAGTGCAGTCTGATGTTCCTGAGCACAAGAAGGTTGTGATGAACCTTTGGAAGGAAATATGTGTTTAATAAACTCTATTCAGGCATGAGTTACAGTGCTATGTCTATAGGTTTAATGTTAAGGAATCAATCATATGGGGCATCCAGAAAAAGGAAGAAGAAATTCGCTGGCCTGTGCATCAGGCCACTCCAGAAAGTACTAAGGTAACATCTATTGTGTGTGATGAACCTATGGGAGAGATGGAAAAGAGTTTAACATTGCGGATTTGAAACAGAGAAGAGCAGAACTAACACCGTGTTGGAACTGCCTGCATCATTCTTCAGCCTACATATTCCATCACTCTAGCTCTGCACATAAAGAGTTAAGTATTAGAGAAATGTTGCTTGTGCCCAACTAGCTCTTTAAGGTACATGAAGAAAGTTCCCATAACACTAGCCAGGCTTAGTTATGGCTGCTAGTTGTAGATAAGCTTGCTTTCAGCCTAGAAGTCTCGCTGAGATAAGAGATAAGAATGCTAAAGCAAAAATAACTGCTAACAACTTGAAATTTTTGCAGGAGATTTGTGACACAGCCTATATGAGCAAACCGAAGAACAGAGACACGTTATGCTTCCTTCAAGGCCGGGTGTCCCCAAGAAGTCTTCACTCCACATTTATCCTTTCAGTCTTGACTCCTCTGACTTCCCCTTTTCTCTTAGCATAAAAGAAGCCTGGATGCTCTTCCGAGCTAAGACAGTTCTTTAGAACATTAGTCCACCATCTTCTTCCTTTGCTGGCTTTCTGAATAAAGTCACTATTTCTTGCCCCAACATTTTGTCCCTTGACTTACTGGCCTGTTTTGTGGAAAGTGGTACAAGCTATAACAGATTCAGAAATAAGGACTAATTAAAAAAGAAATACCTAGTGGACATCATTGCTGTGAGACCATGAAAGCCAAAGAAATTTACTATCAAGTTCCCCAGCATCAGGAAAACATTAAACTCTTCTTGGCCATTTCTGGCTCACACATTTCAAAAGCCAGTACAGCATGAAAAACGTGAAACTTTCAGATATGACAAGATCTGCAGGGCAGGAAGCTGGGGGAGAATTTTTTTAAATGTCTGCTGAGTGTTATGTGGGTGAGCAGGTCTTCAGGACTGATGAGATGGGCTTGTTTCACAAGGATGTTGGCAAAAACAGAACACGAGTGGTGTTTTGGTCGATGACAACACAGGCCAGAAGCTCGCAGGAATGTCAGCCTCTGTTTCACCTTGGAGCTGTAGCTCAGTATTACCAGATTCAACATTGGTGGTGACCCCGTAGAACATTCAGTTCAGTTCAGTTCAGTTGCTCAGTCGTGTCCGACTCTTTGCGACCCCATGGACTGCAGCATGCCAGGCCTCCCTGTCCATCACCAACTCCCGGAGTTTACCCAAACTCATGTCCATTGAGTCAGTGATGCCATCCAACCATCTCATCCTCTGTTGTCCCCTTCTCCTCCTACCTTCGATCTTTCCCAGCATCAGGGTCTTTTCCAGTGAGTCAGTTCTTTGCATCAGGTGGCCAAAGTACAAGTACCATGAATAATGGAGCCTGTATGGATGGGAGAGGGGAGAGTAGCTTCTCCTCTTGAGGTTTTTTCCAAAAATAATTTTATTTATTTATTTTGGCTGTCCTGGTCTTCGTTGCTCTGAGGGCTGCTAGTGGCAGCGTGTGGGAGCTACTCTTTGTTGCCATGTGTGGGCTTCTCATTGTGGTGGCTTCTCTTGGGGAGCACAGGCTTGGAAGCAAGCAGGCTTCAGTAGTCACGGTTCCTGAGCTCTACAGCACAGACCCAGTAGCTGTGGCACGTGGGCCTACTTGCTCCTCTGTCTGTGGGATCTTCTTCATCCAGGGATCAAACCTGTGTCTCCTTCACTGGCAGGCAGATTCTTTACTCCTGAACCACCGGGGAAGTCCAGCACCTTCTCTTTCATACCTAAGAATTCCCCCAGTATTTTTGCTACTGTCTTCATGGTTCTAGGTTCTGGTGATTTCTGAGTCAAATACCCAAGGAATGAATTTTTCTGCCAGGGGATACAATGAGAGTCTTTCAAATATTTTTAAAAGCTTTAGCAGTCACTGCTATGTGTCTGTACTGTGGTGAGTGTGTGTGTGTGTGTGTGTGTGTGTGTGTGTGTGTATGGGGGTCAGGGTAAGGAGTCTCCCATAAACTCACAATGTCATCTGTACTGCTGGTCACTGTAGTTAGGTGGTTGCCCTCCTAACCTCCTCTGAACTAGTTTTCATGCCTGTTACTCCACTGAAAATGCTTGTCAACTTCACCAGTGACCTCCTTATTGCCAAACCCAATGATTCTCTGGCTTCAAAATTCTCTAATTCTCAGTAACTTTTGACTTAGTTGACCACTATCCTATTTTGAAACTCTTCTCTTGGTTCTATGATATCTTGTCTCGCTCTACTTTTTTTTTTTCCTTTTAGGTCTCATTTGCTAAGTTCTTCTGTGTGTGTGTGTTAGTCAATTAGTCCTATCTGATTCTTTGCAACCCTATGGTCTGTAGTCCTCCAGGCTCCTCTGTCCATAGAATTCTCCAGGCAAGAATACTGGAGTGGGTTGCCATTTCCTTCTCCAGGGGATCTTGCTGACCTTGGGGTTGAAGCCGGGTCTCCTGCATTGCAGGCAGATTCTTTACCATCTGAGCTATAGGGAAGTCCATAAGTTCTCGACTCAATCATTAAAATTTGATCCTCCTCAAAACTTGGTTCTGGGTCTTCTCTTCAATGCCTAAATATTTTTATTCGCTGCAATATCTTCACTTACATTATACACGTCACAATTTCTAAATTCATGTCTTCAGTTACAGCTCTCTCCCCAGCCTCAAAGTCACACATCCAACTACACATGTAGCACCTACCACCTGGTGTCTTCACAGATACCTCCAGGTCCATGCATCCAAAACAGGACCCTTGATTGTCACCTCACAGCTCCAGGGTTCTTCTCCAATCCCACTCCTGGCTCTCCCCCTATAACAATAAAGGGTAATACATTCATCCAGGAACCAGAGTTAGAAATCTAGAAGTCATCCTTGACTCTCCTCTTGCTCATCTCTTGCCTCCAGATCAATCCTTCAGAAATTCTACGTCCAGATATACTTCAGCTCCGAGATCTCCTTCCTTCGTATCTGCTATCCTGGGTGTCCACCGTGATGCAGGTGAGAGAGGAGAACCGTGGACAGGATCAGGTTTCATAATCTCAGGTTTGTGGCCCTAGAGGAGAGAGAAAGCTTCTCTCTCCCAGCATTAACATATGAAACCCCAGAGAAAGGGCCAGGTTTGGGTCATTTGCTGATCATTTTGACTAGGGAGGTGTGATGTTCTGGTTTTTCAGGCCTTGCTTCTGTGTCTAACCCTGTGGCCAGGGATCCAAGAAATGTGATTAGAATCCTTGGAGACACGTGGAGGAGAAACAGCCATTTCCCAAAAGGATGGTGGTGCTGTTATCAGAAGAAGACGAAGATGACCCCGTGGAGAGTTGGGGCGAGTAGCCTAGACCTCCACCTGTCTTGTTAGTGCTTTGCCGTCCTGTGTACGTGTCCCAGAGGGACCAGAACACCAGGTGGACTTGACTCCTATATGACTTGGCTTCATCGTAATGCCGATGAGCTTTGAGGATTTCCTGGAATGGTGTTGTGTAGTGCTTACAAGTCAGATGGAGCCTTTAGGAGCCTTTGAAAACACTCTATGAGGTTCTGTTGAATGAATGGGTCAGGTAATAAGTGGAAGCTGTCTACTTCTGAGTTCTTTTTCAATCTCTTAGGATACTTTCAGCTGAGTTCCCCAGATTGGCAGAATACATTAACGTCCATTCTACTCTCTGAACTGTGATGTAACTACATTTATACACATGAGAAAATCCACACTCGAAGAGCTAAACAGTAAGACCCATATAAAAAGAGGTCAAACTAGTTTTCTTCCACCTCAAGCCCACCTCCAAACACCCTTAGTAATTCAGATTAATCTAATCCACTAAAATGCATAAGTTGAACGTTTTTAGAATTAGGAAGTGCAACTGAAATTTTGATTTCCCAAAACAGAAACCAGTTAAGAGAAGCCTCCCAGGGTCAGAGAGAACAATTCTAATCATTCATGTTCTTCTACTGAATGACCAGCAGAGGGCGGACAAGATGACAAATAAAACCAGAGGCTTGGCGAAGGCTGAGGAGGGGCTTTTCTTCAAGTTCACACAGAACCGACTTGCAAACATGATCCCTAACTCAGGGAGTGAGAAAAGAGCGAATACTGTGTTGAACAGTAATTGACTTAACCTTGGCATTTTCAAGTTGGTTCTAGAAGATCTTAATCTGTGATAAAGACGAAATCCTTGCAGCCGGGACCCACTCAAATCAGTCTCCTAGAGACTACGTTGGGGAAGATGTGCCACGTGGAGAAAAACCAACATATTTTTATTCTAATGATAGGACTTTGCAGGCTTGTAGCAACTAGAACCTAACCTCCCCGAACGCTTAAGTAATCACAAGGTTTGAAGGGAAAAGAACTGATTTTCATATACCCTAAGTTTCCAACTGAAGTCATACAGAAGCATTATGGGAAGAAAAGACAAGATTTCATAAATCTTGATGCTAGATAAAGGCGAGGACAGTCTATTAAAAAATTGAATATATAATGTATGGTCTCTGCTCTGGTTGGTTGCCTTGTAGGTCTTTTGGGTGAAGTATTTGTTATACTGTAATTTAATGTGTCAAAGATCAGTTATAGTCACCCACTAGATGAGAAATTTTATTACAAAATCCAGTTTGGGGACTTCCCTTGTGGTCCAGTGGTTAAGAATCCACTTGCCAATGCAGGGATCACAGGTTTGATCCCCTGTCCAGGAAGATCCCACATGTGGTGGAGGAACCAACTCCAAGTGCCACAGCTACTGAAGTTCTTGCCCTTAGCGCCCATTCTTCACAACAGAAGAGGCCCCCACAGTGAGAAGGCTGAGCAAAGCAACGGAGAGTAACCTCCACTTGCCCCAGCTAGAGAAACCCCGCTCAGCGACAACCCAGCGCAGCCAAAACTAAGTCAATAAATGTGAGTGTGCATGCACCATCACTAAGTCCAGCCTAACTCGACCCTTTGTGACCCCACGGATTGTAGCCTGCCAGGCTCTTCTGTCCGTGGGATTTCCCAGGCAAGATTTATTGGAGTGGGTTGCCTTCTCCAGGGAATCTTTTCCTTCCCCAGGGAATCTTCCCAACCAAGGGATCAAACCCATTTCTAAGAATTACTAGATGCTAAAAATATAGTTTAAAAAATAAGTAAATAAATAAAACCCAGTTTGGGCAAAAGCGTGGGGAAATAGATCACCATGGACGCACTGTTGGCTGGAGTGTAAATTGGTACCACTTCTGGAAAGCAGTTAGGCAAACCTCCCTCTGTGTGAACAGCCTACATAACCCTTCATTCTCACTTCTGTAAAAACACAAGTAAGTGTTCAAAAATATATGTACAAGAACGTTGATCATAGCACTCCTTGTATCAGCTGCACTTTAGAAAGAGCTTATGGCTCCATTAATGAATCCATGGAGGAGGTGACAGATATGGGGCACATGCTGTGTGGTTCTTCATGTTTCCTTTAATCCTCACTGAAACATTTTATTACAACACACTTTGCATTAGTTCATGTTCTTATTCCCTGCAGTCTATTGCTCTTCTTGCTCTGCTGTTGGAAGAATAATAAGGAAAATGTGTATTTACTGATGTGAAAAAATATATATAACACAGTTAAGATTTTTAAGTCAGCTGTTGAATATGTATGAATAGTATAATCACATAAAAACTATGTGACAATCTATTGATAGAACATGTTACGTTGTTAGACATGGTTTCCTCTGGGGAGGGGACTGAAGGATGAAAGTGAAAGATAAGCAGGTTCTCCTTTTGCCACATGCAGGTGTGTGCTTTTTATGTACACAAACACAAATTTCTGCTATAGAGATTTTTAAATACTGAAGCAAAAGCTTACTTATCTAGCTCTTCCACCTGGGACATCTAAGCCAGCTCTGTCGTGAGGGAGCCATAAAGAAGTCACATAGAAGGTTAGGTCTGAAAGATCAAAAAAAGCAAAGCCATGGAACTGCAGTGGATCAACTGAAATTTTTTAGTGACTCTTCAGACCTGGATTTGAACCAGCAATATAGATTAACTGATTGACCTGACAATCCCTGGACTCAACTGATTTTATATCAGATGCTGATTCTAAACCAGATAGCTGAGAAGGGTGAATCCACATGTAATTGCTGAAAAATGCAAGCAGTATAATCTCAACCTAATTGACTAAACCATGCAACCCATGAAGTTTGATTTCTAAGTAGCATTGGGATTTCTTAATTAATATAAAAGTGAAAGAAATACTATACATTCATAATTAATGTGGCCATTGCGATGATGACAATTGCCATTTGAAAAATTCTCTTTGAAAAACAAATACCATATGATATCACTTATATATGTACTGTGAATATGATGCAAATGAACTTATTTACAAAACAAAAACTGACTCACAGACATAGAGAGTGGATAAACAACAAGGTCCTACTGTATGACACAGGAACTATATTCAATATCCTATGATAAACCATAATGGAAAAGAATATTTAAAAAAGAAAAATGTATATATGTGTATAACTGGGTCACTTTGGTGTACAGCAGTAACTAACACAACACTGTAAATCAACTATACTTCAACGTTTAAAAATTGATGGGAAAAGATTATTTCAGTTCAGTTCAGTCGCTCAGTCACGTCCGACTCTTTGCGACCCCATGAACCACAGCACACCAGGCCTCCCTGTCCATCACCAACTCCCGGAGTCCACCCAAACCCATGTCCATTGAGTCAGTGATGCCATCCGACCATCTCATCCTCTGTTGTCCCCTTCTCCTCCTGTCCTCAATCTTTCCCAGCATCAGGGTCTTTTCAAATGAGTCAGCTCTTTGCACCAGGTGGCCAAAGTAGTGGAGCTTCAGCTTCAAAATTAGTCCTCCCAATGAACACCCAGGACTGATCTCCTTTAGGATGGACTGGTTTGATATCCTGGCAGTCCAAGGGACTCTCAAGAGTCTTCTCCAACACCACAGTTCAAAAGCATCAATTCTTTGGCGCTCAGCTTTCTTTATAGTCCAACTCTCACATCCATACCTGACCACTGGAAAAACCATAGCCTTGACTAGACGGACCTTTGTTGACAAAGTAATGTCTCTGCTTTTTAATATGTTGTCTAGATTGGTCATAACTTTCCTTCCAAGGAGTAAGCATCTTTTAATTTCATGGCTGCAGTCACCATCTACAGTGATTTTAGAGCCCAGAAAAATAAAGTCAGCCACTGTTTTCACTATTTCCCCATCTATTTGCCATGAAGTGATGGGACCAGATGCCATGATCTTAGTTTTCTGAATGTTGAGTTTTAAGTCAACTTTTTCACTCTCCTCTTTCACTTTCCTCAAGAGGCTCTTTAGTTCTTCTTCACTTTCTGCCATAAGGGTGGTGTCATCTGCATATCTGAGGTTATTGATATTTCTCCCGGTAATCTTGATTCCAGCTTGTGCTTCGTCCAGCCCAGCGTTTCTCATGATGTACTCTGCATATAAGTTAAATAAGCAGGGTGACAATATACAGCCTTGACGTACTCCTTTTCCTATTTGGAACCAGTCTGTTGTTCCGATGGAAAAAAGAAGAAAGATTCTCTTTGCTAAGCGTGAAAGATGGTGGCTTTTGTAAGCTGACCAGTTGTGATCCATCCTTGACCCATGAAAGGGATCATTTTCAGGGGAAGGTCTGGTTGGCTCTCCTGGTGGGCAGCCCTCAAGATAGCTCTTATTTCTGCTTACATGGGACCCATAAAAGTGTTTCTCTTTCTATATACTCACCTTCTGCCTTGCATCCTCATCCCGGCTTTCAATTGACATGTTCCTCCAGTCTGGCTTTATTCTGCCTCAGCCTCTCCCCAAATCAAATCTCATAACAAGCCATAGAGGTGGGGCCGAGAAACCAACATTACTGGGCCTGTGCTGTGTGCCAAGTACTAAGCGAGGTGCTTGTCACGTGTTTGTCACTGAGTTCTAACGACACTTGAAGACAGGCCCTAGGGGACTTCCCTTATGGTCCAGTGGCTAAGACTCCACGATCTCAATTCAGGGGGCCTGGGTTTGATTCCTGGTTAAGGAACTAGATCCCACATGCTGCAACTATGACCCAGCATAGCCAAATAAATAAATATAATAATAATAAAAAAAAAGCTAAGTTGTAGGACACCCCCTCTCCCAGTGGAAGAATATATTCAGAGAAGCTGAAAGCTAGCCTCGGGTCATGCAACTTGTTAGTGACCCAGCTGGGGTTTGGCCCTGGGTCTGCTGACCTCCTTCAAAGTTGACACCCTTACAATAATCCATACTTCACTCAAATATGTATTTATATTTCTTATGTTTATATCACTGGCTGTCAGCTCATCCCATAGCAAATGCTTAGCATTGACAGAGTCATGAAATCCTGTGAACGTTAATCCAACCGCACTGCCTTTTCCCCAGCTTCCATCCAAACAGAAAGCTGAAAACTTTTCTGAACTGGAGGACTTTCCAATACAAAGAACAGGGGTCTGTCCTGTTCAGTAAAAGAGCATTTGTGTCACAGGATGAATTCTAACGCAAGGATGTTAGCGGAAGAGTGGAGGTGTCATGGTGGCTGAAGAAGAGGGGGCAGGTCACCAACATCTCAGCCTTCCTCTGGAAGGTGAGTGTGGTAGCTAACCTTCCAGAAACACTTGCTTCGGTCAATCTTCCACTTCCTTGGAATGTGAAAGGCTTTCAACCTGCTGGTGGAACTCTTTCTCAGGAAAAGAAGACCCACCAACACATTCTCAACCAGGGTGTGATTGTGTAAGCAGGAGGAAAGCAGTGTTTTGAGGCTGGTGACACTGTGACACTCACATGGCTAGATTTGCTGGAGATCAGCCCTGAAGTCCAAGAAAAGACTAGGTATACCAGGAGTGTACAGACATGCTTAACAGAAAGCAAGCAGAGCTCTTTAAAATATCAACTCACAGTACAATCGCCTTGCTTTTCAAGATCTGGGTTAAGCACGACTTCATTCAACCACACATACCAGACTGTTGTTTGCAGCTTTGGTTTTATTGATGAGTTCAAGGATCCCCAGTTTTCTGCTGGGATGTAACCTTAACCAAGAACTCACAGTAATGAGGAGTGAAGAGACTAGATTTTTCTTTATTGCAAGACTACATTTTTTTCTTTTCCTTAAAAATAACTTCTATTGTCTTCATTGTTGTTCTTAATCTGGAGATGATGCATGTCCATTGAGAAGAGTTTGAAAACTATCAAAGAGAATGAGGGCAAATAAAAAAAATTACAGCGCAACTAACTACCCATGAGTGACCAGTCAGCATTTTGGTGTCATCTTCCGAGGTCAATGCCTATACAAATATACTCACAGACTTGAGGCTTGCTTTTTAAAATCTGGGTTATGCCGAGCCTACTATTTTATTAGTAGCCTTTTCCACCTAATTTGTTTTGAAAGGTTTCTTATGTTATTAAGTACTCTCTTCAAATATTAAAGTAATTGATCAATAAAGATGGAGAAATAACACAAAATGTTTCATTTTATGATGCAAACATCACTCAAACAGGCACAAATCTTTTCTAGGCAGCATCTCCAGACCCAACCATCCTGAGCTCTGTGATCTTACCCGCAAGCCTGAAGGTAACTGAGCTGTGTCCTATGTCAGCAGCCTCAGGTCCAAGAGTAAGGAGAATCTCTCTCAATGGTCTAATCATGTTTTTCTGAAAGCACATCTCCCCAGGTGAAATTTTTTTCTCCTCTTCAGGGGTCTTCTCTCCCACGATAATGCAAAGAACGCCAAGAATAGCTTCAAGTAGGTGATCTTAACTACCACTGCCTCAGGTAATGCTAAGTGGAAAGCTGTGCATTGGACAAGGATTGGCACCTGTGGTAATAAACCCAACACTTCAGCTGCTGAACCCAACACAAGCTTATTTCTTATTCACTTGGGGATTCAAAGGTGTCTTCCTTGTTGGGGGTCAGCTGATGGGGAGCAGCTGTCTTTGGTCACCTCTCAAGATGACCTTGACATCCAGTCATCAAAAGGGAAACACTCTCCAGGGAGACCCTCATGGGTCCTCCCCAGCATCCTGCTGGTCAGAAGTCATGACGTGTTCCCCCTCCCCAAGGAGGCTGGGAGCTGCAGGCGGACTGTCCTTTAGAGGGAGGAGAACAGGATTTGGTGAGCACTATTGGTCTTTGCCACCTGCTCCTCTTGGCACCAAATGCTCATTGGCAGCCTCCTTCCTACACCATAGAACACACCCTCCTGCTCCCCTCGTGGGAACTGCCGTCTGGCTCCTGCATAAGCACACACTTCATAGCCTTGCTCTGATGCAGTTTTCTCCCTCAGATTTGGGTGGGGCTCCTTGTGATATGGGGCATGGGGGAGGCATGAACTAAAATTAAATAATCCCGCCTCCATCACCCCAAATACACACTCAGCATATGGTGATAGCGCAGGGTCATGTCAGCCACCACAAAAGCTCCCATTTGGAAATGGGCAGGATGACAGACACCTACCAGTTACAGATTCACAGCCATGATGACCTGCAGGGGACAAGACACCTGCGTGGTGGAGGAGGAAGCTGCCTGGGGAGCCCCGGGCCTGCCAGCTGGGAGGAGCTACCTTGCCCCTCGTTCTCCACCTGCAGAGGGCACGGGGGCGTGCGCCTCCTTCAGAGCTTGCAGCAGTGACTGCTTTTTCACTCCTGGGTAGCCAAGGGTTGTTTTCAAAGAACAAGGCTCTTTTCAGGTGAGGGTCTTAGTGTCTTTGAATACATAATTTCCTCAGAAAACACAGCAGACCTGTGGTCTAGTTCTTGCTCAAGACTCAATTCTCAAGATTCTTCATGCTTCCTGTGTCCATGTCATCTCCAACCCTGCGCCCCCCCTAATAGGGGTTACCTTGATACTATGAAATAGCAGCTGAATCTTCAGAGCAGGGTTGAGTCCCTGTGTTCAGTTACGGAATCTCAGGGCCTTTGTGTCTCCAAATCCTTTCCCATCTTATTTTCTGCTGTTGGGGTCCAGAGGCAGCTGGCTTTTCAATTGATATCTTCCTTTTGTTGTCATCAAGGCTTTATTGGCCTTCACCCTCAGTGTTCAAATTCCCTTGACTATAGTGTCTTCTTCATTCTTACATCATGTAGACCAGTGCACTTGGATGGGATGTCTTTCTACAATTTTCATTTATTTGGCCAAAATACTTGAAGCAACCACCCTGTGCCCAGTACTGGACAAAAAGATAGATGAAATGCAGTAGCTGATTCTGGGAGGCCTAGGAACACACGGTTGTCCTAAAAGGGCTGAGTGAGAGCCCAGACCAGGGAACACAGGGAAGGTCAGGGAAGGCTTCCTGGAGGATATGATGTTGAGTTAAGTTGAAGACTGAGTCAAGGTTTTCCAGAGGTTCACAGAGGCAAAGGATTTCTCATACTAAATGAACAGTGAGTACAAAGAGCATGCATATGTGCTCAGTCACTTCAGTCATGTCCAACTCTTTGCAACCCCATGGGCTGTAACCCTCCAGGCTCCTCTGTCCATGGGATTTTCCAGGCAAGAATACTGGAGTGAGTTGCCATGCCCTCCTCCAGGGCATCTTCCTGACCCAGGGATCAAACCTGCGTCTCCTGTGTCTCTAGCATTGCAGGCAGATTCTTTACTGTTGAGCCATCTGGGAAGCCCCATGTACAAGGTAGCTTTGGCTTATTACAGACAGCTTTTCTCTCTCTAGGCAATTGCTTAAAGCTCAGATTTGAAGTACTGAGTGTCTATAAATTATCTTTTGACAGGCAGGCTACTGGAATTCAGATTGCACACATGCTCAATCACATCCGACTCTTTGCAACCTCATGGACTGTAGCTCACTAGGCTCCTCTGTCCATGGGATTCTCCAGGCAAGAATACTGGAGTAGGTTGTCATTTCCTTCTCTGGGACATCTTCCTGACCCAGGGATCGAGGCTGTGTCTTCAGCATTGGCAGGTGGATTCTTTACCACTGAGCTACCAGGGAAGATTGGTTGTGTCTAATGCTGTGGAAACTTTCTTGAGCCATGCTCTTTTGGGAAGGCATCATCAGTTCAGTTCAGCTCAGCCACTCAGTTGTGTCTGACTCTTTGCGATCCCATGGACTGCAGCACGCCAGGCCTCCCTGTCCATCACCAACTCCCGAAGTTTACTGAAACTCCTGTTCATTGAGTTGGTGATGCCGTCCAACCACCTCATCCTTTATCGCAGGCATCATAGACTGAACTTAAAGGTTCTGGCAGGGAGCACAGATACGTATGCACCCTTGATAGAGAAATGTCTTCCTCTGTCTAGGAAGGTCCACCCGCCCCATCAGGCAGGCTGTGTGAGGAGGGAAGCTTGTGTTGTTGTCACCAAAATCTTGACTCTCTGTGCACTGATGCTGAAAAGAAATACAGAAACTGAGTTTGGGAGTAAAGAGAAAGAGTAGTTTTATTCTTTGCCAGGCAAAGAGGGAGCACAGCAGGTTAGCGCCTCAAGAACTGTTCCCCCATGCCCGGAGAATAGGGACAGGTCTTATAGTCAGGGCTCATAGTTCTGGGGTAGGTGATGAGGCTCAGAGTAGGGATGGCTTGCATTCTTCTTTCTTCTGCAAAATTTCAAAATGGCCACAGCTGGGATTAGGCAACTTGGTAACTGGGGATGGTCTTTTCCAAAGTTATCTGCCTGTGGCCTTCTTTCTGAAATGAAGAATGCTACGAGGGAGTGGGGCTGAGGGGAAGAATGCCAGGTGCAGGATGGAATTCACACAGAATCAGAGAGTGATTAACAAATCAACTTTGTGAAGGACAAGTCTAGTTATGTGTGCCATAGATGAGAAACAGCTAAAGTAAAACCAGGATTGCTTCACTCTCACGGACCTATTCTTGGGGTGGGGGGCTGGTTATAGCCATTTTCTCTTTCTTTTGTTTCGCTTGTATGTTAGCAGAAAAAAAAACCCGTTTTCCCTCTCTGTTGTAACACTGTGGGGACACAGAAAGCATGCCCACACCTGTCAGCAGAACCCTGGCTGTCAACAGAGAGATGGATGCTGAGACCACATCAACCTTCCACCCTGCTACCCCCTCTGGGTCTAGCTGTCTCCACTCTTCGTGGCACAAAAGTTGAGGACGTATGTCTTCTAGAACATTCTGAAAAATGCCTGCTGCCTAGGAAGTCACGTCTCATGCCGAGTTAGCCATCTCTCTCCTCCGTGGAAGACCTCGTGCCCACATCTGCGCCCCCACCCTGTTGCGGCCGTGAGAAGGACCCTGCAGCTTAAGGACCCTCTCAGTGATTCCCCCTCCTGCTAGTGTTGGCTGAGGTCTGACTCCTGAGCCTTCACCTGTGAATGTTGCCATTGTACATCCCCCCACATATTTTTGCATTAAAAAATTTTTTTTAATTTATTTTTGGCTGTGCTGGTCTCTTGCTGAGAGCAGGCTTTCTCTAGTTGCAGCAAGTGGGAGCTATTCTTTGTTGTGATGCACAGGCTCGGTAGTTGTGGTCCACGGGCTTATTTGCTCTGTGGCATGTGGGATCTTCCAGGACCAGGGATCGAGCCGGTGTCCTCTGCATTGCAAGGCAGATTCTTAGCAACTGGACCACCAGGAAAGCCCCTCTGCATATTTTTTAACTGAAAAGGGGGAAAACTATAAGGCCGATGCTCACCTAGCATTACTGAGGTAGTTTATTCACTTTTCAACGGATCTGGATAAATTCTTAAAAGAAAGTAAATTACTGAGCTGAATCATTTGGATACCAAGGACAGAGTTTAAGCTACCTCAGGAAAGGGAGATTAAGGACAGGCCCCAGACCATGGGGGCTGAGGGAAAGTCTTGGGAGGGGCAAGGAGGAGGGCCCCCTCAGCTTCCAAAATCAATGCCCCATTCCTTGTTTCAAATTCCCAGGAGAGAAACTAGGTCAGCGCAATTCGCTTTTCCCACCAGGTCACCAGACTGCAGGTTTCAGGCCTGTCCTGTCAGGTATCCTCCCCTGGACAATTAGCTGTGGCCCTGGGGAGTGAGTGCCAAATGCCCCCCTCCCTCCACACGCACAGGGGGAGTGGGGGTGCGAGCCAGCCCCAAACATACATGATGTACCATGAGACCAAAGGCAGCCATTAAGAACTGTACTCTGGACCCAGAGTGTCTGCTACCAACGTTGCTTCACCCCTTCCTAGCTGTGTGACCTCAAGCAAGTTACTCAATCTCTCTGTTCCTCCATTTTTTTATCCTTAAAATCGGACATAGGAACAGTACATCCTCATGGGATTGTGGTCAGGACTAAATAAAACGAGAACTCCTAGGATTTTAATCTGATGGGCAGTGACCAGCAGGGATGTTTAGTGCAGTGAAGAACTCTGGGGGTGGAGCCAGCTGCCAGGTGGCAGGCTGCTGGCCCTGGACATTCTCCATCAAGGAAAGGGTGATTGTTTCCTTTGTAACACGCACTTGCTCCGGATTTGGATTTGGCTCCCCTGCGGTCGTCATGCTGTTGCCAGCACTCTCTACGGACTTGCTGGACGGCTTATACTCTGTCATGTTCTCCCCCACGACATGTCTTCTGACCACGGAACTCACTTTGCAGAGAAAACACAGGCCATGGGTTTACGCCCAGGAGACTCCCTAACCTTATTAGGTATCCCAACACCAGAAGCAGGCAGCTCAGTAGAAGGGAGGGATGGTCTATTGGCAGCCAATCCTACGCCAGTTGGAGAAACACCGTGCAAGGATGCAGCATATGCTCTTCCCAGCATTGCTGTTTCTCCCTTAGGGATACTCCCAGAATACACTTGGCCAGGGACCCAAGGGGTGGTAGTGGTGATGGTTAAAATTATACCTACCAACTTACCCAAAACCATCTGCCTCCTTTACTCACAGATTCCATGTGGGACACTTTGGTACCTGGAGGGACAGTGCTTTCACCTGGAGACAGTCTCCTAAAAGTGACTGACTGGGCCATCCTGTTAGCCAAGCCAATGAGCCTTTAGCTAAATTTGATTTCATGTAGAAAAGTAAAGACGGGATTTTCATTATACGTATGGAGCTCTTCACACTCACATGGAACCTACATTTCCCGGTCCCAGCATCTTCCATGGGGATCCAGAGTCCTTGCCTCATCACCCTCCATGACCTCCACAGCCGAGTCTTCCTGCTGCCATGTTCCTCCCTCCCAACTCCCCACTCCAGTCTCATATCTACTGTCTACCAGGCTGCCCGAAGGAGCCTGAATGCGGCCCTCACATGAGGGGACCAGTGTCCCTGCTGACTGCCCTTTCATACAATACCCCAGGGACCGGGGCGGGGCTGGGGTCCACCTTCACACTGGCGCCCAGGGCCCCTGTAACGGTGCACGTCCCCGAGGGTCTCCCAGAGTCTCTCTCAGAAGCAGACACTTCTGTTTTATTGTTTCTTGCCTACAAACAGCAACAAAAATGCTAACAAAAACCCTTTTTCCACAGGAACTCGCACCAACTTCATTTCCATAGAGCCAAACCTCTCCACCCCACATCCCAAATCCAAACGCCACTTGCCTACATGCGCAGACATCAGCAAACCACTGCACTTTTCACCGGCTTCCAGGGAGTGGTGGCATCCCTGCTTCTTCAAGAGTTAACAGGAGCTCCTTTTGGAGTAGGAAAGGGTCTAATAAGCTGCCTAAAGCAGAGTGGGTACCAGTCACCCAGGCTCTAAGCTCTGGTGTACAGGAAATGTAAATTTTTATAATTTGTTTTTGTCTAAGACAATCACTACTGACCACCACTCCTCATTCTGCAGGGTGGCAGAAATGAGGTCTTAAATCAATTCAGATCACGACTTCTCAACCATTCAGGTACCCACTCCTTCCTGGGGGTGCATCTCAGTTCTGGGAACTGGGGGGAGGGGTGGGACTTACAGTCTGTGTAGGAGAAGCCTGAACTCCCCCTCCTCCCCCCGCCCTCCTCCTCTGAGCATCCCCTGTCCTCCCAGGCGGTCCTCACCGCACTCTCTCCTGGCTACAGGCACACTGCCCTCACCACACAGGGAACGCTCTGTGGCCCCAGCCCCAGGCATGCCCCAGGCATCCTTCGGGACTCTGTCCTTCTCTGCTCCCAAGCCACACTGCATGGGAGTTCTCAAGCTGCCGGCTCCCAGATACCACGGCTCCCCTCCCAGATCTCCTCCCTTACCTGGGGGTTATCACTGGCGAGTTTGGAGTGTGGAGCTGCCAGTGACTGTCTTTCCTTAAAAGGGAACACTGACGCAGGTGGACTCCTCACCCTGATGCCCAGTTCTGCCTCCCCCGCTCCCCACCTGCCCTCTGGGTCTTGGCTGTCACAAGATAGAAGGAGGGGGCTGAGCCTTGACCTCTGCAATCATCAGGGCTCCTTCCAGTTCACAGAGGCCCCCTCACTCACCTTCATTTCTGTGTGACAGTCCACTGCCCAATGTTTTGTTTGCCACTGAAAATCAGGAGGAACAGGGAAGGCATTTGTTCTTCTGGAAACTTTCAGAGGTTGTCTCAAAACAAAAAGAAAAACCTCATCCCCTTGGGGATGGGGAATGCTTTGTCCCTCTGGTGCTGGAAACTGGGATCGTCCTTCAAAGCACGACTTGTCCGCAGTGGCTTCATTGTAGGTTAAAGGAGGTCAGTTTGCCTGCAGCCCACAGCCCTCTACCTGGGTGGTCAGAGTTGGGGTCCTTGATGTGGAACCATGAGCTACAAGAGACAAAACTCATTTCTTTCCAGGACAAAGTTCGGCTCATGTAGGAATTCGCAGAAAAGCTTTTTAAACACTCCTTTTCTACCCCTAAATTTACTTTTGCTGCATAGACTCAGAAACCATAGCTCTTTATTTAAAACACATGCTCACCCAACCCACTAGTACTGCTAAGTCCACAACTTTCTCAGAAGTTCGCCTCATCTCCACACACCAGTTTTCCCATGTCCTGGGGTGACCTGTCCCAAATTCCATTCCAGAGCTTGTCATCAGACTGTAGGACCAATGTATACTTTGACCTTGGGTTATCCCTTCACCTTCTCTGTGACTCAATTTTCTTCTGTAAAATGGAGCAATGCTTTCTCTAACATCACATGGAAAGCCCTTAGGGCAGAACTTGGTATATAATAAACCGTCAATAAACACTATTGAACACTGTTATTACCACTATTGTCAATCCCACAGGAATCCCAAATGCAGTGGGGTAGGTCTCAGGCCACAGCTGACAAATGCAAAAAATGTAACTTTCTTCATTTCCCGGTAGGTTGTGTGCCCATTGCACTGGGTGGCAGAAACTTCCTTCCGACCGATTCAGGGTGATCTCATGCAATTTAATTACTTTTAATTAAAGAAACTTTTAACAATTCAGCAGCCTTTGTCCCCATTCCAGACCTACATTTTCCAGACTCTGGGTCTCCAGAGGTCATCCTGGTGGGATTCCTAAGAAAATTTAAAAAAAAAAAAAAATTGCCTTCATGACTCTTACTGTCTAATAGTAGATACGATTCAAGATAGGAAGTTCTGAGTGTTCTTAAAAAAGAAAAAAAGGTAATGAGATCAGAGATGATTTACAAGTGAGAGGGATAATTTCTATCAGACAGAATCAGGGTAAATTTTGTGGAAAAGGTGGCATTAGAATGTTGAGTGTTGGGGGAAGTAGGTACAGAAAAGGAGAATAAGGGAGGGCACCCCCTAAAGAGCATCCATGGGGAGAAAGAGCTGTTCCCTATGGAAAGTAAAAGTCACTCAGTCGTGTCCAACTCTCTGCGACCCCATGGACTGTAGCCCGCCAGGTTCCTCTGTCCATGGAAGTCTCCAGGCAAGCATACTGCAGTGGGTTGCTGTTCCCTTCTCCAGGGGATTGTCCCAACCCAGGGATCGAACCCAGGTCTTTCGCATTGCAGACAGATTCTTTATCGTCTGAACCACCAGGGAAGCCCCAAGCTACAGATAGAATCTCTCTCTTTCCAGGGGTGTCCACCTTCAGGGCCTTTGCAGGGTGCTAATGATCTGGCCTGGAGAAGGAAATGGTGACCCACTGAAGTGTTCTTGCCTGGAGAATCCAAGGACAGAGGAGTCTGGTGGGCTACAGTCCATGGGGTCCCAAAAGAGTCGGACACGATTTGGTGACTCAACAACAGCCACAATCTGGCATCTGGCCAGTAGCTGGCTGAAGTCACCCTAGATGGTTCTGGGCCAGCTGACTCTTAAGGGAACCCAGCTTCCATGCAGGTTTTCTGCCTGGGGAGGGGGTGGCAGAGGCCCCCTCTAAGGGCAGACAGCTTCCCCCAGGAGTTCAGGAGGAATGATACCAGGGAGGGGCTGTGGTGGGTACTTTTCAGATTCCTAGACCATGTGTTTCTCATTGCTAGTAGTTTATTTTTACCCCATGCCCTTTACTGGTCAGAGTCGACTGTGAGGCCACCCTTGTACATCTCAGGGAAGGTTTATTACAACAGAGAAGTGGAGGAAGTGCTTTTTGGAGGTTCATACATCTGGGCTTTTCAGTATCAAAAGCCTGGCCTTGAAAGAGTCACAGCATCAGTTTTATGCCAAAAACACCAGATTGGAAAGAATATGAGGTGACGGTGAAAGTCAGGGTTTCCAAGCTGCAATGAGATGCACATTCTCTGAGTTGAGGGAGGGGAGAGAGGAGCGCCAGAAAGGAAACAGGGATATTAGAATGGGGGAGGGGGTTAGTAACCATAGAGGTTAACAGTCAAACTGGGACACTGCGGAAAGCGAAAGAGAGCACTATGAGGAGTGATGCTCAGGCGGCAGGCGCCAACCAGGACTATCCTAGGCAAAGGGGCACAGATGGACCTGTGTTCACCCTAGGTAGGGGCCAGCTTCACCACCACCCCGCCCCCCAGCCCAGGACTGAGCGGAGAAACCACAGACATGCTGGGGGATACAGAGAGCCCACCCCCACCCCGAGTTCCTCCTTACTTGGGAGACGGCGCCCAGGCCCTCAGCTGGCGTGAGACAGCAACCTGGCTCCAAGCTACAGCTCACAGAGGTGGGGGGAAGCCGGATGCCATTCCCCACACACCCACCTGCCCAAGAAGCACCAAGTGCTTTCTCTGCCCCGGGAGGTTGGTAGGAGCTGAGGAAGAGCCAAGCCTGGTATCTGGTATCTCAGCTGGGGCAGAGAGATACAGGAGCATCTCTGCAGCGGGGTCCACAGGGGTCCAGTGCCGTCTTGGTCCTCCACCACAGGCAGCCCTGCCATGGGAACTGGGACTCCAGACAAAGCCACACAGGGACTGGATTGGGATCTCCTTGTCTGATGACACTTTGCCTCTGGTGCCAGGCAGAGGGGAGCTTGACATAGAAATGAAAGGATTATGAAGACATGAGTGTCCTGTGCATCATGGAGATGGTGAGCTGAGATGCACACCCACATTACAGTAAGTCAAGGCACCCGAGTCAGAAGTCCAAGGTCTTGCAACTTTTCACTGACAGTTCAGTTCAGTCGCTCAGTCATGTCCAACTCTTTGCGACCCCATGGACTGCAGCATGCCAGGCTTCCCTGTCCATCACCAACCCCTAGAGTTTGCTCAAACTCATGTCCATAGAGTCGGTGATGCCATCCAACCATCTCATCCTCTGTTGTCCCCTTCTCCTCCTGCCTTCAATCTTTCCCAGCATCAGGGTCTTTTTCAATGAGTCAGTTCTTTGAATCAGGTGGCCAAAGTATTGGAGTTTCAGCTTCAGCATCATTCCTTCCAATGAATATTCAGGGCTGATTTCCTTTAGGATTAACCGGCTTGATATCCTTGCAGTCCAAGGAACTCTCAAGAGTCTTCTCCAACACCACAGTTCAAAAGCATCAATTCTTTGGCGTTCACCTTTCTTTAGAGTCCAACTCGCACATCCATACCTGACCACTGGAAAAACCATAGCTTTGATTAGATGGACTTTTGTCAGCAAAACAGTGTCTCTACTTTTTAATATGCTGTCTAGGTTGGGCACAGCTTTTCTTCTAAGAAGCAAGCGTCTTTTAATTTCATGGCTGCAGTCACCATCTGCAGTGATTTTGGAGCCTAAAAAAATTAAGTCTCTCACTGTTTCCATTGTTCCCCCATCTATTTGCCATGAGGTGATGGGACTGATCTTAATTTTCTGAATGTTGAGTTTTAAGCCAGCTTTTCCACTCTCCTCTTTCACTTTCATCAAGAGGCTCTTTAGTTCTTCTTCAATTTCTACCATAGGGGTGGTGTCATCTACGTAAATGAGGTTATTGATATTTCTCCCAGCAATCTTGATTCCAGCTTGTTCTTCTTCCAGCCTGGCATTTCTCTGCATATGTTAAATACGCAGGGTGACAATATACAGCCTTGATGTACTCTTTTCACGGTTTGGAACCAGTCTGTTGTTCCATGTCCAGTTCTAACTGTTGCTTCTTGACCTGCATACAGATTTCTCAGGAAATTATTTCACTGACAGTACCTCATTTTTAAAGACTTCCTGTGGCTAGTCTTCCAGGGCATAGCCTCATATATGCATGTGTATCTACACGCAGGACCAGAGGGAGGCATTCAGATGGTATATTTATTAATATATTAGAATAAAACCCCCCAATTCATGGAAGCTTCAGCCAGGGTTTGATTTTACAGCTCCTGTCTTAGGAAACTAATGGTCCATGGGTGTATACAGATTTTCAGTACTCTTGTTTCTGAGAGTGGAAATTTGGAAATACCCAGAATGTCAGTCAATAGGGACAGGGTCAAGTAAACAGCTGCATTTGCACACTAGGATATACTTGGCAACAAGTTTTGGGGTTTTTAAAAAGTCCTATCTTTTTATTCTATTTTTTGCAGCACTCGGCCTTTGTTGCTACATACAGGTTTTCTCTAGTTGCGGAGGGAGTTACTTTCTAGTCACGGTGCTCAGGCTCCTCATTGCAGTGGATTCGTGTTTCGGAGCACGGACTCTAGGCACATGGGCCTCAGTGGTTGTAGTGCATGGGCCTAGCTGCTCGGAGACATGTGGAATCTTCCCTGACCAGGGGTCGAACCCGTGTCCCCTGCATTCTTAACCACTGGACCACCAGGGAAGTCCCCAGGCAACAAGTTTTCAAACATGTGCTATGGTTCATATTGTTCTGAAGTAGAAAAATCCTCATATGTCAACTTTTAAAAGCAAAATGTGGAACAACATACACAGCATGACACCACTTATATAAATAACACACATGTACTCACACGCCCCAAATCTAGACATGAGAACTTGTGTTTGTCAATATATTCCTACATGTAAGTAAATGAAAGAAATAAAGGTCTGGAAAAATAGTCACCCAAAAGAAAACAGTGGTTATCTCTGAGGCAAGGACTCCAATAAGAGAAAGAATGAGCAGTAATACTAAAATGAAGAGAGGAAAGTGCTAAAGACAAATTTCTCCTTGCAATTTTGGAGCTAACATTTGTTCGCAGGGCATGGAGAGCCCTCTTTTGCTTTACTTGCTCATCAAATGACCAGACGCTGGGTTTACTGTAGATCTGAAGTTAAACCCTCCAGGGCAAACTGATATCAGCTAAGACCCTAAATCTGCCAGTGTTGGGAAGGTTCAAGCTCATGAGAAGAAAGATAAAACATCTTCAGTGTTCTGCTTGGAAGAGTTGTGGGTGTTGGGGGAGCCAGCTCTACCTGAATCCAACAAGACGGTGGAGCCTTTGTAGTTGATGTCTGGGTTGGGAGAAGAGGAGGTGCCTCCAGATGTTTTTTTTTTCATTTTAATACCTGAGAAATATTGTAAACTCAAATCTGAGAGGATAAAAAACTGAGACTATTTGCTGGCCAAATCAAAGTGCTTCAATTTTTATTTAAAATTGTATTCATGCTGTGAGGCATGGTCAAAAAAAAAAAAAAAGACTTCCCTGGTGGTCCAGTGGTTAAGACTCTGTGCTCCCAATTCAAGGGACACAGGTTTGATCCCTGATCAAGGAACTAAAATCCCACATGCCACAAGGCATGACATACATAAATATAATAAAATTTATCTTTTAAACCTTTAGGTACCTTTATGTAAGTCATTGCATGTTCATTGGTTTTTGAAAGAAAGAGAAAGGAAAAAAAAAAGAAACCAGACAAAAAGAAAAAAAGTCACATATAATCCAACTACTCAAAAATAATTGCAGTTTTTTTTCAGTATGCATTCATTTAGATTTTTTCTATGCATATATAACATTATGTATACCTCTAAAAATAAAATTGGATCATCTCAATCAAAAACTTTGTGACCTACTTTTAAAATTTCCATCTTTAAATAATACATCTTAAAGAGTTTTCAGGATCTTTGTTTCCTTCTATATTAACTTGTCAAAATATAAACAGCTTTTCCCCTAATTACAAAAAGAATAGCCACTAAATGTAAAAGAAATGTGAGCAATATGGAAGCATACAGAGAAAAAAAAAAAAAAAGAGAGGGGAAAAAACCCCAAAGTATTTGAGTTAGGGAAGCCATAACTTTAACTGGCATAAACACTAAACAGAAAGTTCAGAGATAGGATGAACTCAAAGGTGTCATCAAGATCCCAGAGTGTTTCTGTTTGTCTCCTCTGTCATCTACTGACCTCATCTACAAGTTTGTTCTCCTCATGGTCACAAGATGGCTGCCAGGGCAACCAAGGCTATGTAGTCCCTTCTTTATGTCACCCTGCCATGGACTATAAGCTGGTTCTTTCAGTCTAATTGCACCAACCTGTGTCACATGCTTTCCACAACCCCTAACAATGATCAGGGTGATCCTATTCACTGAGGAAACAAAACTAGTGGTACACAGAGGCAGAAAGTGGGGTCAGCTTGTTCTGAATGCATGGCTATGTGGAAGAGCATGGATACCTAAACCAGTAGGAATTCCATCAGGAAAGAGGGGAGGAGGATGTGTGCTTACATAAACAGTTGGCAGGGTTCACACTTCTCTGGTGATCCAATGTACCTATACTTGTTCCCATCTGTCGATTTCAAACAATATTCACAGCTTCATGAAATGCACTCAGCCTCCCTCCAAAGGAGGGCAATGATAAGACTTCCAGCCACTGCATGTACTGTATAAGTTCCTCATCTCTGTGAGGCATGAAGTCTTTTCCATTCTGTTATTTTGATTGAATGTTTCTTTTAAACACTTAAGTATAGACTCAATTTTCTTCCAAAGTGAGCTTTTTCTTATGTATTTTGACCTTCCAAAACAGAGAAGAGCAAACGGGACTCCCTATTTGGTCTATTCCTTTAACTCAATCCTGTGTTCTGTTGCCTGAACTTAGTCATACTGGCTCTGCACCTTTTTAAACAATGCTGCCTAGAGCCTGAAATATACAGGATAGCCCATTCTCAAGGCTCTGACTGTTAAAGATATAGCACTTTCCCATTCATACAGAGAGAGAAATTTGCGCAGAAAATAACAATTGTCTTGTTGAAGGTGTAATGGAACATTGTGATCAAATCTTTGTGCAAGAACAAAGGATTCCAGCACCAGAAAGTTTGCAAAAACCAGCCACACCCCTCCTCTTTTAGTATACAAGAAGCCTGAATTCTAACTCAGGTAAGATAAATTTGGGGATATAAGTCCACAATCTTCTTGGCCTTCTGGCTTTCCAAATAAAGCTGCTAGTCCTTGCCCTAACAACTTGTCTCTTGACTTATTGATCGTCTTGAGGCGAGCAGTGTGAGCTTGGACTTCCTAACACTTCTTTCCTCCTCTTCCTTTTTTTTAAGAGAGTGAGGGGCTGAATTATGGCACAGATCCCAAGCTGAGTTTCTTCTTACTTTGTCATAGCAGCCTATTCTACATGGCCTGCTCTTCACCCTGAAATATTGGGTTGTCCCCAAAGTGCGTTCAGGTCTGAAGGAACTTTTTGGCCAACCCAAAAGTATCCACGTGGTCTTTTTACTCCCTGTTTACCTGAGCACAATCTGCATCTTCCCTGTACAGATGAGCGAGCTGGGACTTAGATCAGCATCACTTGTATCTGTCGGCCCCGAAGTTGCCTGAGAAGAGTGGGGAGGGGAGTGATTCTATGAGCCCTCAAAGCTGGGAACAGTTTTCACATTCATCTTGATTTTGATTCTGTTGAAACCCTTGTCTAGAGGCCCAGTCCAGGGAATAGACAGCCTGCCCTGGCCTGTGGATGGCAGTGGGTCTGGAGGTTTGGATTTGTCTCCCATGCCTGGTGTTGGAAGCTGGAGTCAGAGCCCCACTGGGTGGTGTGAACGCCTTGGCTGGTGTGGCCTCGGGCACTGTCCCCACCCAGCTTGCTCTGCTAGCAGCTGCTGGCCCCTCAGAGAGAATTGCTGCTAGAAGCACATTTCTGGCCTCTCTCCCACCACTCTGACCTTCGACTGATGTTTGGCTTTCACTAAGAAAAAGGGCCCCGGGTGGAACATTTCAGATCTTTTCTCTTGCCAGCTCAGGCCCCATTTCCTGTCCCTCCAAAGTGAGAAGAATTTTCAGTCGAATTTTTCAGAAATTCTGCCTCTTCTCTCCACATTGTGCAGCTCACTCCATAAAGGGAGTTGTGGGTTGATTCTCAGAATTTTATATCCTGTTAGGCTTAATTGTTTTGTATTTTGGATATATCAGATGTTTTGTATTTAGATCTGTATTTCCTGAAGTCTGTGGTATGAAGTTGGGAAATTTTCCTGGATTCGTTGTTGGATGATGTTTTCTTTGGTGTATCTTGTTTTCTTCATTTCAATATTGGAAGGAGATTTTTGTAAATCTGCTAATACATCCCTGTCTTTCCTGGTTGCCCCAGAAGTACCTTAATGGTTATATAGTATACCAAACCCAGGGATGTGACCAAATGTTCTTAACCAACTTCCAACTGGCAACTTGAGGTGATGTCCAATTTTTTATCATTATAAAAATGCTGCAAAAACTTTGTATGTACTGTGTACACACATCTCTGATGATTTCTTTAGTAAACGATCACATTTTCAATAATGATAAGAAGTTCAACTTTACTTTGCCCCATTCTCAGCATTGTCTTAGTTCTGCAGTTTGATGGTTCTAAATAAAACCATCATGAAAATCCTCTGCCATAATGTGGAACAGCCTCAGTACCTTCTCTTTCCGCGCGACCATATGCTGACCCAGATACACTAATCCGTCCCTCTAGCCACGTAATTGGTCCACCATCCCTCTAGCCGTGTGATTGGTCCACCATCCCTCTAGCCATGTGATTGGTCCACCATCTCTCTAGCCACATGACTGGTCCACCATCCCTCTAGCCATGTGATTGGTCCACTGTCCCTCTAGCCACATGACTGGTCCACCAGGATGTACACCATCCCCAGTCCCTCTCTTCCTTTACACCTGCTCACAGTCCTTGCATCTTGCACAGCGTCCCACAGTGCACTTTCTACTTATTCTCTTTCGTTTTCAGCTGTTTCTCTTCACACACTTCTGAAGTTTGAGGATCCACTTCTCCCAAGGCTTTTGTTTCGTAGAGATCAACGAGAAGGAACAGCCATCTGCTTCCTAGTGTTCCACTCCTTAAAATATCTCTCTGTCTCTCTCTCTGTCATGCATGCTGAAACCCTGAAGTATCACTGTCGGAGAGCAGAAACCAGTCACCTCATGTGCTCCAAACTATGAAGGTGATAGGCAGGAAAACCCTCAGAGGTGCTTGTTAAAACCCAGATTCCTGGACTGCACCTCAGGTTTGCTGGATTAAAAGTCTCTAGGGACACAGGGAGCTCAACCCAGTGCTCTGTGACAATCTAGAGGGGTGGGATGGGGAGGGATATGGAAAGGGGGGTCCAGGAGAGAGGGGACATATGTATACCTGTGGTTGATTCATATTGATGTATGGCAGAAACCATCACAATATTATAAAGCAATTATCCTCCAATTAAAAAAAAAATCTCTAGGGATAGGGACAAGGAATTTGTGTTTTATTTAGCTGTCTAATGATTCTGATACATTTTAAAATGTATGATCATTTAAAATGATATATCAAAGCTCAACTCGCATAAACTGACACAGTAACCCTTTTTCTATCATGCCCTTATAATAAAAGCTCTATTAGTCATGTCTTGGACAGATGGTAACACAGACACAATCTATACACATCCAGAGGCTGCAGTGTGGTAGAAATGACAAGAACCACTATATCTGGTCCTCCTCGCCTTCCTAGTTGCTTGCTGTTAGGTTGGGGCCGCATGACGAGTTCTGGCCACAGGGCTGTGAGTAAGGTTTAGTTGAGTCTTTCACACTGTGCCTTTCCCATGGAGCCCCTGAAGTCATGTGCTGAGATGCAATGTCACGAGACAGTGAAGGCAATGGCCGCCTGAGTCTCCGATGGTCAGATGGAGCATAACTCCTGTCACCCTTCAATGGATGTGCCACGTAGGCAGGGCTAAGTCAGGGAGATGTTAAGGTCACTTGTCATGGCAACGAGACCTAGTGTTGTTCTGCATCATAAAACTAAAACCCTGATTTTGTGTTCATGCACCCATGTATATGAGTGTGTCTGGTCATTTTAAGTTATAAAAAGAGGTCTCCAGCTTTATTAGAATATTGACCTCTTAACATCAACTCCTGTCTTCACAGCTGATTTTACCACATTTCATCCGTGTGAATGAGAGAAAAATTTTTTTTCTGTGGGTGAAAAAAGGACATTAAATATCTTAGGAAAAGTAAATGAGATACAGTGAGTCAGTGAGAAAGGCCCCAGAACTTGCTTTGCTTCGTGATTGACAAAAAATTCACATTAAAAAAATTCAAATCTCTACCTCTAACGATGACAGGAAACGAAATTTCTTTTTAATCCCAAACACACATGTCCTATAAACACTAAATACAGTTGGCCCTCCCTACCCTTGAGTTCAGCATCTGCAGATTCAAATTGGACCCAAGGTTGGTTGAAGTGCAGATATGGACCTCAGGCACAGAGGAGAGTCTGTGAACTATGCCATTCTAGGTAAGAGACTTGAGCTCCACAGGATTCAGGTTTCTGTGAGTGTCCTGGAACTAAACACCTCACAGATATTGAGGGAAGACTGTATTTAACTTGTCACATCATTTCTGGTTGAGTCAGAATCCCTTTTTATTGTGTGTGTGTGTTTTCTTTCTTTCTTTTTTTTTGTCTGCCTGGGTCTTCATTATGGCCTGAGGGCTCCACTCTAGCTGTAACTAACTCATGGACTTACATGTTCCATGGCATGTGGGATCTTAGTTCCCTGAGCAGAGATGGAACCCATGTCCCCTGCCTTGGAAGGCAGACTCTTAACTGGGTCATCAGGGAAGTCCCTAGAATCCTTTCTTAACTTCTGATTATGTTACTCAACACTGGTTGTGGCTCAGTCCAGCCATATCTGCCGTTTAAACTTAGGACCAGCCTTAAAAACAGTGCCAACCCTTCCTAATCCCCTAACCATACCCCTGCTGTGGAGGAAAGACGAAACACAGACCCTGCATCCTTTCACACCTCTTGATGTTAGTTATTTGAGTCTCAAGGCTGGCTTTTGTTTTTCTACAGGTGACAAAAGTATTTTATATATATATATATATATATATATATATATATATATATATATATATATGAAAGTTGCTCAGTAGTGTTTGACTCTTTGTGACCCCATGGACTATACACTGCATGGAATTCTCCAGACCAGAATACCGGAGTGTGTAGCCTATCCCTTCTCCAGGGGATCTTCCTGACCCAGGAATCGAACTGGGGTCTTCTGCATTGCAGGCAGATTCTTTAGCAGCTGAGCTATTAGGCGAAGAAAAGTAGAAAAAAGATAGAGATTGGTGGCAAGAACTACTTTGCTTTATTCCTTTTTTCTCAATCACTGATACTTGCCTTCCTTGTTTTCCATCAGCATAGTCTCTGGTCTCTATTGCTATCTGTTTTTTGCCTTCCATGTCAGATCATTTAGCATGTAAATTATTTTAAATGAGTGATGTGGGACTTTCAGAATCTGATGAATCTACAAAAATGTGGAAAATTCACACATATACTACATTTAGAACCTCAAATTAAGTCAGCCTTATAAGAACTAGATATCCTGTCCTCAACTAAAAGGCTCTAGTTCTTGACTCCTAAATTATTTCTCTGAAATCCTAAGAAATTGGCCCTGGCATTCTCTTAGAATTTGTCAATTCCATTTTCTCAGTAATAAGTTCTTGAGGTTGATCCAGAAGTCAGAAGTCAATTGATTGAGGAGCCAGGGTGGATGGTGTAGATATTTGGCAGAAAACAGCAAAATTCTGTAAAGCAATTATCCTTTAATTAAAAAATAAATTAATTAAAAAGAAAAAAGAAATGGGGTAAGGAGTATAAAACTAATTCTGGCCCATGGCTGTTTCTAGCACTCTCCTGAGAAAGAATGGGCTCTTAGCACTCACTGTACCAACATGAAACTCAGTGGAAACTCTAATACAACAAGAACAAAAATTTTTAAGTAATATTCTTCTCTCATAAGCAAGACAGAAATTCATATCATGCACATCATGAATCAGAGTTGAGATTAATCTGATGCCTCCAAAGGATTATTTCTTCTTTTCCCTCTTTTTCTTTGAGACACCCCTTTGCATAACTTACTGATTTTTTTTCTCTTTCTTCTTTATACCACGTAGTACTTGCTCACCATGTTTTCTGCTCCTTCATGACTTTAGTATTATTTTTAAAATAGAAAAAAAGATACAAGAAAATCCAAACTCACATCCACGTCCTCCTTATGCACTCACACTACTTTTGCACTATTTGGTTCTAGCCAGACTAAAATGGCAGGGAGTTATTAGAGTTATTACTCTTATTTCAAATAAGATGTAAAACAAAATGTTATTCCATAAACATAAACAAGTCACAGAACCTATAATGTTTTCCAATACACTTCTTTATGAAGCTCAACTCTAACAAAAGAAAAATTTGAAGGGAAACAGGAATGCCTTCCAGTATTCTCACCCAGAGAATCCCCTTGGACAGAGGAGCTGGTGGGCTACAGTCCATGGAGTCGCAAAGAGCTGGACATGACTGAGGGACTAAGCACATTGTCTCTTTCTACAAAAGAGTGACTTCTCATGGTTTTGAGGTGGTTCCGCTTTATTCTTCTACTTACATTTGTGGGTTTAACACAGGTCATTCACGAATGTCAGAGGGTGGTAGGTACTCTGACAGCAGCGTTGGAAGACTGCACGGGGCCCCACAGAGCCTGGAGGGGAGGACTGAGTGCTGCCCCGTGGGAGGGCATTAAGCACAGGGTTCACCGGATGGAGCAAGGGAGGGAACAGAGGGTAAGAAAGTGTGGTTCCTGAAAGGTCAGCCCTTTCTCACCTTGGGCTGTGTTTTCATAAAAAGGACAATAAATGCGGCTTATGTCCAGGATGCTCCAATACTTCAGCCACCTGATGCAAAAAGACTCATTGGTAAAGACCCTGATGCTGGGAAAGATAGAGGGCAGGAGGAGAAGGGGGAGGCAGAGGATGAGACGGTTGGACGGCATCATGGACTCAATGGACATGAGTTTGAGCAAACTCTGGCAGTTAGTGAAGGACAGGGAAGCCTGGAGTGCTGCAGTTCATGGGGTTGCAAAGAATCAAAAACAACTGAGCTACTGAACAACGTCCGGGAAAGGTAAAGGATGTGTTTGGCTGGAACTTGAGGGCAGGTGTATAAACCAGGCACAAACCCGGGTATGCCTCAGTCCAACAGGAAAGCCACTCTTCCCCTGCCCTGGGTGGGTAACAGCCTAGGGTCATGTGAGTTGCCACCAAAGATGTTAGAACATTGGAGACATGGCCCACATCCAGCGACCAGTTGACCAAGCCTCTCAATGAGACACCTCGGGGACGCCAAACATGGCCTAGAGCCCACCGTCATCCGTTGCCCAGTCCTATTTCTTTACTTGCTCTTCCTTCCTCTGGTGCCGGGGCCCCCCTTTCACAATTATCCTGCCTGCTCATCTCCAGCTCAGAGTTAGCCTCCTGGGGACTCAAGTCTCAACACTGATACTTGCTTCACTGTCCAGAAAACAACAGCCCACACGTTCAGAATTTTAAACAAAATTCTGTCTTAGTGTGGTACAAACTTCTTGAGGGACTTTGGATTATTGACGGTTAAAATATTGAGCTAATGTCAGAGGATAAATGATTAAACTGGTAATTATTGTTTAGTTTTGTTTTGAAAATGACAACCTTTAAGAACTGAAGGCTTTGCAACTCAGGGACATGAACTTGAAGTCTGAGGGGTTCAATTGACTGATATGATGTCAGGGAGTCAAATGAGCCCGGGTCAAACGAGCTCCAGTTCACAGCCAGCAATTTTTAAAATTTTTAGTTATTACTCAGTTGAACTCCTGTCTCCACCTCCACTAGCAGGGGAGTGGGAAAATATACATTAGCAAATCTCCCCAAGTGAAACACCCTCAGCTGTCTCCATTCCCCCAACAAAGACAAAAGGAAAAGGCCTCTGAACCCAAGGCACCTGTGCTTGTATAGAAATTGGGTAATTACTGAACAATGGGGTAACTCTAGGGGCAGGACTGTCAGGGAGTGCCAGAAATAGCAAGATCAACTGCTTTACCCCCAGGAGAGAAAGAAAGAGAGGGGAAGAAACGGGGAAAAAAGGAGGTGAGATATTTGGGGGGATGAAAAAAAGATCTGGGGAAAGGCAATAACAGGAAGTCCCTAGTACATCAAAATCCCAGGTTGTGTTAAAAATTGCCGTAATGTAAGTTAACTCTTCTGATAAAGATCTGTTGTCTCCTGAAAGAGATGAAACCACAGGCAAGTCAAATGACAAATTAAAAAGATAAAAAGCGACAGAGAGGTGCTGATTTTTTAAAGTTTATTCTGTTCTTGATTTTTTTTTTTTTTTTTTTTGCCCCAGAAAGCAACTGTTTAAAATTAAGAAATAGCTGCAACCCTTCTGTAATATGCTCTGGGGAAGGAAAAAAGAAGAGGAAGGAGAGCAGCTACAAGATTACCAAAAGCCTCGAGGTGCTGGCTTAAATTGGAAATAGTTTGGCCTTTCATCAGAAAGGAAAAAGCAATGCAGAAAGAAATAGATGAACAAATCAGAGAGAAAAACAATAAAATCCTCATTATACAGAGGAAAAATTAAACTACTTGAGAGAACTTATTTAAAACATGTTTGTTAGTATATTCCTTTGGGAAAGAAGTGGCAATGCCGCCCTGAGAGCGATCTCCGTCTGATGTTTCCCCTGCACAGGACTTTAAAGACGTTAGAAAGGAATTACAGATGCAGGGGTTTCTCTCCAGCCACGCTCTCTCCTATGACCACCCCCAGCCTATGATCACCCCTACTCCTTTCTGTGACTGAGAGGCCCACGGTGATCACAGGGGAATATATCAAGAAGCCTCTAGAATATGGTTTTATATACTTACCCTAACAATTCAACAAAATCACAGATTGCAAATTTTGAATGTTGTCCTTGCAAATACTGTGCCACTTCAAATGCAGTCCTTCAGGTAATTACATTTGATTTGAAATCATAAAAGGTAGAATTTTCTTTCTACTTTTTTATTTTTAAAGTTTTTTTTTAAAATAAAATGTATTAAAATGTTGTTGATTTACAATGTTGTGTTAATTTCAGGTGTAAAGCAAAGTGATTCATAAATATATATGTTTCATTATAGATTCCTACAAGATATTGAGCACACTTCCCTGTTGTTTCTCTTCTTGGGCTTCCCTGGTGGCTCAGATGATAAAGAATCTGCCAGGAATGCAGGAAACCCAGGTTCATTCCCTGGGTCAGGAACATCCTCCAGAGAAGGGAATGGCAAACCACTCCAGTAGTCTAGTCTGGAGAACCCCATGAACAGAGGAACCTGTGGGCTACAGTCCAGGGGGCGCAAAGAGTCAGTTCATGACTGAACACTTCTTAGTTATTTCAGCTAGAGTACGCCTTTAGCCTGATTGCCTGATAGTCTTGGGAGGTACGAGTGGCGTGTAGATAGAGGTGAAAATGATTTATAGAATTTTCTTTCTTAAAGAATAATTCACTGAGTTTGGATAATCTATTTTATACATAGGCGAATCTCCTTATCAGTATTTTACTCTCTGAGGTGAACCAATTTAGGTGTCAGGGCCCACGGGTATAAGGAGATAAATCGAAGTACAACCTGAGGAGGAACACTTATCCTTGCCTTTTGGATCATCCTTTGCATGAAGTCCACCCCGAAGTAGTTTGTGATTCATCCTTAAGTAGCTGGTATATTTTTCTACTTTTCTACAAGTTGTGTCTGTTTTGGAAGGGAAGCCTTGAACAGGTGTGGAGGTGGACAAACACACCCCACACATCCTGTGTCTCTCCTACCCTCAGTGGGTGGAGCTGAGTTCCCTCTCCTTGAGTGTCAGCAGGATCGAGTCATACACTTCCAGCCAAGGGAATTTGGTAGAAATGATGAGCTGTCACTTCTATCTTATTTTTAATTTATTCTTTAAAATTGTAGTAAAATGTATATAATATTGATCCTTTTAACCATTTTCAGTACAACGGTTCAGTGTATAGTTATCCTGTGAGAGGCCCCAACCAAGAATCACAGCAGAGCTGTTCCCAGAATCCTGACCCACAGGAGCTGTGAGTGGGCATCTTCAGGGCAAGGTTCAGTCCAGTGACATTCACATTGTTGGGCAACCATCACCACCATTTACCTCCAGAACATTTTCTTCATCCCAGACTGACACACGGCACCCACTAAACAGCTCCCCCCCCCCCTCTGGCAGCCATCATTCTTCTTTCTCTGTGAGTTTGGTTATCCTAGGTACTTCCTACAAGAGGAATCATATTTGTCCTCTCATGATTAGCTAACTTCATTTAGCATAATACCCTCAAGGTTCATCCATGTTGTGGCATGTTTTGGAATTTCCTTTTTAAAGGTTGAATAATATTCCATTGTGTGTATATTCCATATCTTATTTATCAAGGAACACTTGGGCGGCTTCCCCCTTTGGCTATTGTGAATAACACAGCTGTGAACACGGATGTACAAGTCCCTGCTTTCAATTCTTCTGGGTATATACTTGTGAGTGGAATTGCTCGATCATATGACAATTCAAGGCTTAACTTTCTGGATGAACTGTCAAATGGACTTACATGGCAGTGGCGCCATTTGACATTTCCACCAGCAGGACACAAGGGTTCCGATTTCTCTACATCTTCACCAACACTTGTTCTTGTTTTTTGGTAATAGCCACCTTAATAGGTATGAGATGAGATGTCGTCTCTAAGACGCAGATTATTCAGAGCTTGGAGCTTGGGTCTCAGATGTGTGTGGGTCTCTGTCTGCTTCACCCTTGAATCACTCACACGGGAAAGTCACCTGCTCTTTGGTAGGGACAATGTGGGGACAGAATCACTGCAGGGTTGTGAGTCTGCTCCGGCAGCTGGAAGTGGTCCACATGGTGAAGAACGGGGACTCCTGCCAACAGCCTGGGGTGAGGGTCGGGGGCTTGGCAAGGGAGCCTCCTTCAGGTTGCTTTGTGATGACCACAGCCTAGAATGATCCAGCCACACCAATCCCAGAGTCCTGAACCATAGAAACTGCAACATAACGGATGTGTATTGTTTTAAGCCATTAAATGTGAGGTAATTAGTTAGGCAGTGGCAGATAACTAATAAGGGATCAATAACTAATGAAGGGGCAATGTTGGGTCAACAGTTTCACAACTGTCTACTGGGCAGTTCTGGGCACTGGGGTGACCACAGCAAGCACCAGGAAACTTCAGGGTGTGAGTTCCATGGACCTATAGCCTCAGGTACTGTGTATCTCTGACCTCTGCACACTTGTCTGAGACAGTGTCTGCTTTAGGTGGTGATGACTCCAGGACATTTGAGCACAAAGAGACTCTACAGGGGATTGGGTCGGCAAAATCATCGCAAAGTCTGGAAAGGAAGACTCTGGTGGAACTTTCAGAGCTAACTTCAAGACCGACATTGCAGAACTGGCCCTGTGAGTGAACTGCCTCCTTGGTCACCGTGTGAATCCAAAAGCCAGCGACCTGCTGCCCCACGTGGGTCCTGAGAGTTCAGGGCTTTCACTGTCGCAGGGGATCACTTTTGCTGATCCCCACCTCGGAGCGGGGGCCTTCAGGCCACGTCTTAGGCCCTGCCATCTCAGAAAAATCAAATGCTTCCAGAAGCAGCAGAAGTGCAGCCTCTGTCTCCCCCCACTTTCTACAAGTGGCATGGGTGTGGCTGTTGGGTAGAAGCTGGGTGTGTACACGGGGGACCCCAGCCGTACACAGAGAGGGGTATACGGTCTCCACCTGGCATGTCTGCGGAGTAGAGCTCGCTCAGAGAGGCAGAGTGAGCCAGGCTAGGATCTGCCCTCTAACACGATCTGTGGGTGGACAGATGTCCACGGATGCTGCTGAATAAGTAGGACTAGGGTGGACGTGCTGTGCTGATGAGCATCATCTGAAGAGAACTGAAAACAGGGAGCACAGGTATATGGAGTAGATGCTATGTGGCTGGGACTAGATTATGAAATTTGTGTTGTTGTTTTATTTAATACTCACAACCCACTTTCAGGTGGAGAAAGCAAAGCTCAGCAAGATTGAATAACTCGGGCACAGTCCCATGATAGAGGGAGGTTAAAAAAAAAAAAAAAATGAATCAGGCATTTCCTTTGGAGCCCAGGGAACAGGATGCTGCATTCTCAGGGCCACAAGACATAATGATGTAGGGATGGGAGAAGTTTTTACCTATTGAGATGTGGGGAAGTCATTTTGGCTTATACATGATTGAACCTAAACTTTATGTAACTAAAACAGCCTGTTTTATGGCCCATTAAACATGCACTATACATCTGCTTTAACCTTTAAAGGAAAGAATGCATTTGAAAATCAGAATGGAGTCACTGTGGTTCAGGCACCCAGCTGGAGCCGGTGACCATTATGGATGTGATTTCCTGCATCCGTGGGAAGTTGAATTTTCGAACTATATCAGACTCAGGACGTCACCAGCTGTTCTCATAACAGTGTCTGCTGGCACATGCCAGCTGCAACCTTAGGTCTCAGGGTCTCCTCTTGTAACTACACAACCATTTCAGATCATAACCAATCCTTGCTTAGCAAGCTTCCTTACTTCTTGCAGCTCCAATCTTAATTCTTGATGAACAGCTGCTGTGATTTTGTAGTTTTTTCCTTTAGAACCTCCTCTATTTTGTAGCCCAGGGGAACACAATTCAAGGCTTTTTGAATCTATATCTCTCTGGCTGTAGTCTTCAGTTTGGCACGAATAAGACTCCTTTTCACTTCTGTTATTGACCCTTTACTGATGATTTCCGTCAATAGTGGGCAAGGCTGTTTGTTGCTGTTATTTTGGTCTCTGTTTGAATCCCTCAAAATTCACATGTTGAGGCCCTAACTTCAATGTGACTCTATTTGGAGGTAGGGCCTTTATGGGAACAATTAAGATTAAATAAGGTTGTAAGGTTGGGACTCTAATCTGATAGGGGTATTTCTTATAAGAAGAGACACCATAACTCTCTCTCTCTCACCCCCACCCCAGGAAAGGGCCCCGTGAGGACATGGTGAGAAGGCAGTCCTCTATAAGTCAACAAGAGAGCTCTCACTGCAAACCAACTGCCAGACCTTGATCTTGAACTTCCAGCCTCCAGACCTGTGAGAAAATGAACATCTCTTGTTTAAACTGTCCAGTTGATGGTATTATAACATCTCAAGCAGACAAATAGTCTCATAGGTATTATTTGCAAAGGTTATAAGAATAAAAGCATGAACTCCAGAGCCTAACATTTTGGGTTTGAGCCCCAGCTCTGCTGCTTCCTGGCTTTGTGACCTTAGGCAAGTTACCTCTGTGCCTATCAATAATATTTTACCTACTTTGTAGGGTTATTAAGAGGATGAAATGAGTGAATATTTGTAAAACCTAGCTCATGGTAAATGCTATATAAGTATGTGACAAATTAATAAGAAATTGGACTTCCCTGATGGTCCAGTGGTTAAGAATCCACTTGCCAATGCAGCCAACACAGGTTTGATCCCTGGTCCAGGAAGATCCCATATGCCAACGAGCAACTAAACCTGTGTACCGCAACTACGGAGCCTGCATGCTTACAGCCTGTGCTCCACTACAAGAGATGCCACCGCAATGAGAAGTCCATGCACCGCAACTAGAGAGTAGCCCCCACCACCCGAAATGAGAGAAAGCCCATGCACAGCAATGAAGATCCAACGCAGCCAAAATAAATAATAATAAATAAAAGTTTAAAAAATTAATAAGAAACTAAGTCACATGATATTAGTCAGGAAAACGGTAGCCACCTAAGTAGTTTTAGTGAGATTATTACTGGGAATCAGGAATTTAGCCTCTGAAGATAAGGAAGATGGGAATGACAAGAGACAGGGATCAGAGAAAAGTTCCCACCAATCCTTCCTCCCTGAAGTGGGGGGTGCTCAGTGCACAGCTGATAGCCACAGGCAACACCCACAGCCGTCTGTGTCTGCAGGTGCGCACCAGCTTCTTGGAATAGACATGTGCTTACCTTCCACCCACTAGCATCTCTCGATGCTTCTGTCTGCAGGGGAACGTGGAGGGTGTGGGTTTCAGACTGTCCACGGCCCCTGGGAGAGCTCAGGATGGCAGGACTGGCACGAAGGTCATACTGATTGGGTTTCAAACTGACTGAAGATTAGAAGCTGGAGGTTTTACTTAATGTCTGATGATTATTATGTATGCTTTGCCTACATTTCTTTTTTTTTTTTTGGGGGGCGCCCGCCGCCGCCGCCATGCTGCCCGGCCAGCGCGCGCACAGCAGGCGGGGGCAGGGCCCTGCCTACATTTCTTATTCAAATATTAAAGGAGCCCTGAGAGACCTTCTGTTTATAGCTATTATCAATTCTTTAATATAAGACCATAGATTACACTTCTTTTATCTGCCCTTTGTGCCTCGATAGATTATTGCAAACATAATGTATTAGTACTATGAATACTCAAGAAATGTTTAATTTATTGAAAAAAAAACTTTAAAACAAAAAAGACTATAAGCAATACAACTCAAGGCACAACAGAGCAGCCTGAAATTCTTATAGGGGAGATTTGCATTTTTTTCAATTGACTTTTATTTTTAAATTTTTTTCAGCAATCGTAGAATTTATTATTACAATGCAGGTTTAAAGAAAAAGCACCTGTGGCCCATCACAAAGACTCAGGAGCCAACTTGATGGGGCTTCCACAGGCCAGGTCCAGGACAATGTGAGCATCCCAATAATTGTGTTAATACATTGTAAGCCATTGGGAAAGTAGTAATCCACGAGTCCATATTAATAGGTAATAACCACGAATAAGTGATAAATAATTGGGGGCTCACTGATCAAAGTGAAGGGTGTGCTGGAGCTGAAAGTTCACAGTAAAGCCTGGATCAGAGAAGAATCATCGAGATGCTCAATACAGGCAATTTGGTGAAATGCTGGTGTCTCCCCCTGCCAGACTACTTGTTGGTTGAAAGGGAAAAGAAAACAGCAAACTACATGCTCTAGATCGACATCACCAGTGGAGAACAGAGAACTACCACGTGCCTCCAGGAGTGATCCCGAGAAGGGTGTATTACCTGTGTAGTGTTTCGGTCAAGAAGGTAGACCTGCACCTCATCATAAGGAAACTAGGCAAATGCAGAGCGAGGAATGTTCTATTTTAAAAAGGGGTGAAGAGCTGCATTCTTCAAACACTTAAAGAAAAGCTACTGAAACGTTCTAGATTAAAAGGTGACTGAACGAGACATGACAGTTAGATGCAACAACAGACTCCAGATTCAGCTGTGTGCCGGAGGAAATAAATTTTCTATAAAGGACATTATTAACTTAAGAAGACAAGACTGGAACACTGATACCAATGATAGAATGGCATGCATGCTCAGTTGCTAAGTCTTGCCCAACTTTTTTCAAACCCATGGACTGTAGCTTGCCAGGCTCCTCTGTCCATGGGCTTTCCCAGGCAAGAATACTGGAGAGGGTTGCCATTTCCTTTTCCAGGGGATCTTACTGACCCAGGGATCAAACCTACGTCTCTTACGTCTCCTGCACTGGCAGGCAGGTTCTTTACCACTGAGCCACCAGGTAAGCCCAATGATAGATTAAATTAGATAAAAGCATATGTGCGTGCTAGGTCTCTTCAGTTGTGTCAGACTCTTTGTGACCCTAGGGACTGCAGTCCGTCAGGCTTCTCTATCCATGGGATTCTCCAAGGCAAGAATACTGGAGTGGGTTACCATGCCCTCCCCCAGGGGATCTTCCCAACTCAGGGATTGAACCCACATCTTTTATGTCTCCTTCATTGGCAGGAGAGTTCTTTACCACTAGTTCCATCTGGAAGCTCAGATAAAAGCATAGCATGGTGTTAAATTTACTGACGTTAATAACTGTGCAACTGTTAGGAAACAGTGATGTATATGGAGATAAAGAGCTTTAGTGTATGTAACTTACCCCAAACAAGTCAGGGAAAAAAATATTAGAGCAAATGATAAACTGAAGGGGGAAAATACTAATAATGGGGGAACAATGTGGATGTTCTTAGTACTATTGTTATTTTTTCAACTTTTCCATAAACATGGAACTTCTGTGGTGGTCCAGTGGTTAAGAATCTGCCTGCTGATGCAGAGGACCTGGGTTTGATCTCTGATCCAGGAAGATTCCACATGCCTCAGCAACTAAGCGCCAACTGTGCAACAAGAGAAGCCATTGCAATGAAGAGTAGCCCCTACTTGATGGAACTAGAGAAATCCCACACACAGCAACGAAGACCCAGTGCAGACAAAAATAAATAAATAAAAATTTAAAAAGATAAAGTAATTAAGACACAGCATAAACACATCAATGAAACAAAATGTAGGGTCTAGATTCATAAGCGTACAGTCAGGTGACCTTCAATAAAAATTTCAAGACAACTCACTAAGGAAAGTCTTTCAAAACAAAACTTTTCTGTATGGGTGAAATTATTACCACATTAAAAAAAAAAAAAATGGAGAAGGAAATGGCAACCCACTCCAGTATTCTTGCTTGGAGAACCTCATGGACAGAGGAGCCTGGAGGGTCCATGAGGTCACAAAGAGTCGGACACGACTTACGACTGAACAACCACAACAACTTGTAATAATAACTGATCAGATAGAAACTTTTACATGTCCTAATGCAATACTATTAACGAACTATGGCTACTGTGTCTCAATTATATGCCTGACATCCAAAAAAAAAAAAAGGAAGACTTTTAGTCTATGAAATCATCTTTCACTTTTACCTATTTTAATATTACAGATTTCAAATACATAGAAAAACATAAAGGAAACTCTAACCAAATCCTGTGTATGTACTTTTTACAAAGAAAATTTAACAACAGATAAAGGTCAAGCTGATTCTTGGATACGGTCTGAAAATTTAGTAACTGGGAAGGTAGAAACATCGATGGGTGCCTGTGTTCCTAATATTGACCAGAAACAGATAGCCAAATATTTCTCCTGCAAAGAGTACTTTATTTGAGATCAGCAGAGAATTGTAATTTGAGGTATGCAACCATGGGGGACTACATGCAAATCCCTGCACAAAAGGGGAGGAGCCCGATTTTATAGAGGGGACGGGAAGTCGGGAGGGTGGGCCAAAGTGAACAAGGAGTTCAGGGCTTGTCATTGGCTGAGTCCCCAGGAGGAAACAGAGGGAGTCTGTCTTCTTCCTGTGGGGTTCTACTGTCATCACAGGCAGTGAGAGCGCCCCCTGCTGGTCTCAATTCTATTTAATTGGGGTTTCTGATTGATTTTTAAAATTTCATTAAACTTTATGTTTTTAAAAAAATGTTTTAATCGAACGATAATTGCTTTACAGGATTTTGCGGTTTTCTGTCATAAGGAGGCCACCTCCAATAATCTGATTATTGATTTTTTTTTTTTTTTACATCAACAAAAGGGAGCTTGCAAAGTGATGACTTGGAAAGGAGTGTCTCTGTCATCCTTGTGGGCGAGCTCGCTGTGGAGCAGGTGCTCTGTGGACTTTGTCGTGCGGATGAGTGACCGGGTAATGAGAGCACAGCTTGCCCCTCAGAGCCCTGTCCACCCCCAGGCAAGCTTCGAGGCGGTGCTATAGTTCCTCCATTGTGACATCACCTCGTCTCCCAAGTTCATCCACTGCACGTAGGAGGAGGAGACCTTCTGGCCTCACCTCTTTCCTTGTAGCTCCTCCAATAACTCTTCCAATCTACAAGGCCTTGCTCTAGAGATTTTAAGTTAGTCAGAACTGAAATGCTTTCCTGCATATTTAGGTCAACAGAGTTCATTAGTCAATACAGGCAGTTCACATGCATATTCTTTCGTGACTAAGTCTTCCTTCTTCTAATGAATGACATTTGGACCTGAATTCAGGAAATACATTTGGTCCTAAATTGCACATGCAAAAGAGAATAGTTAAAGAGTGATTTCGTGCAGGTCCCCTGAGAAGCAGATGACAAGCAGGGATGAGATGGATAAGAGATGTAGTGGGGAAACACTGGTGAGGGACGATGGGGAAGGAGTAGAAGGAGGCAGGAGAGCCAGCAGACCCTGAGGCAGGTCTGGCACCCATGAAGGAGAGAAGGAAGGGAGATGGAGTGGGAGGAGGAATAAAAGTGCTGAGGAACGCCATGGACTGCTTTGTGGTTCTAAGAAAATTTCAGTCAGTCTGGAAGGGTCTTTTGAGCCAAAGTCATCCATCAGAGGAGCCCCTGCCTCCCAGGAGTAATATCCCTAACGTGCCTGGTCACTGGCCAGTGCAGCCTGTAGGAAGATTAACCTGGCTGCCAGCATGTCAGCAGCCACGACCAGAAGCCAATTATACCTCCTGCCCTAGAAAATCTGAGGGGCACATTCTTCTGGCCACGACAGACAGTAATTTGCATGACTTAAAAAAATTTTATTTTTAAAATTGTTATTTATTTGCTTATTGGCTGCACTGGGTCTTTGTTGCCGCACACGGGCTTTCTCTAGTTGCGGCGAGTGCAGGCTGCTCTTCCTTGTGGTGCACGGGCTTCTCATTGCAGTGGCTTATCTCGTGGTGCACGCAGGCATGCGGGCTTCAGGAGTTGCGAAGGCAGGGGCTTCAGTAGATGTGGTGTACCGGCTTAGCTGCTCTGCAGCATGTAAGATCTTCCCAGACCAGGGATGAAACCACTGTCCCCTCTGCACTGCAAGGCAGATTCTTAGCCACTGAACCACCAGGGAAGCCCCGGTAATTTGCATTATTCAGACTTCGAAACCCTCAGATTTCACCTGAAATGGTGGTTTGATCCAAGGCAAGTTTGGGACTTAGGCCTTAATCTTCCTGGACCCTGGTCTCAGTCCCACTTGACTGTGAACAAAGACTTGCAGTTAGAGCATTGTAAGTGGAAAGCGAATAAAGGATCCACGTCTTGCTGAAAATGTTAAGCTATAGCCCTGCTGCAGAGTGACTTCTGCTTTCATTTCAAAATGTGGTAGGTTCATCACTTCCCTCCAGTCTCAGAAAGATAGCAATTCAGGATGTTGGGTGTTGGATGCCTGTTTGACTCTCCAAAACTAGTGGCTGTCACGTTGAAGGTTTACTTAATTATTTTTATAGACTGATGTATAGACCAAGAGAGATTCAAATTCGCCTTTGCTGCCACATGAGACGGGGTTTCCCCTGTGGCTCAGCGGTAAAGAATCCACCTGCAATGTAGGAGAGGCCAGTTTGATCCCTGGGTCGGGAAGAACCCCTGGAGGAGGCAATGGCAACCCACTCCAGTATTCTTGCCTGGAGAGACCCATGGACAGAGGAGCCTGGCAGGCTACAGTCCATGGGGTCCCAAAGACTTGGACATGGCTGAAGCGACTTGCTGCTGCTAAGTCACTTCAGTCGTGTCCGACTCTGTGTGATCCCATAGACGGCAGCCCACCAGGCTCCCCCATCCCTGGGATTCTCCAGGCAAGAACACTGGAGTGGGTTGCCATTTCCTTCTCCAATGTGTGAAAGTGAAAAGTGAAAGTGAAGTCGCTCAGTCGTGTCCGACTCTTAGTGACCCCATGGACCTCAGCCTACCAGGCTCCTCCATCCATGGGATTTTCCAGGCAAGAGTACTGGAGTGGGGTGCCATTGCCTTCTCCGACTTAGCACACATGATATATGAGAATGTCACCTTCTGAAGGGCCACCTTTGCCTCCATGATCCACGATTCTCAGGATCTCTGCCACCAGTTGGACAAGTAGAGCTGACTTTTGCCCATAAGGTGATGGTTTAGGAAGCCAGTATTATCAGGAGGGCTTAGGAGTAGGTACTGGATACATGGTCACTAATCAGTGATATTCAAAGGCACAAGCCATGTACTCTCCTGGATGGGCTGGGGAGGGAGAAATGCCCAGTTTGTGGGGGCTGGGGGTAGAGAACCACAGGGAGAAAAGCAGCAACAAGTTCCCCACTTTCTTAAGGAAAACGTGAGCACTCAGGTGCAGACTGTAAATGGGGAGCCAATCTCCCAGAAATACTGGGGTAAAGAGTCAGAGACTACAGTAGTTAAGAGTCTGATTTAATGTTGGACTGGTGGTCTGTGGACTTAGGGCTCTTTGTCTAATTTACAGAGCATCTGACTTATTCCAGAGTCTGGAACTTTCCTGCTTTGCAGACAGGGTTGCTAAGCAGGCCTGGAAGCAAACTCCTAGGGTTTAGAACATCATAACCTCAAGAAGCTAGAAGTATAATTTCATGGACTCACATTTCAGATGAAAATTTCCCTAATAACACTACATGATAGAAACAGACATTTCACACACTGAATATCAACTTACTGAAAAGTAAGAGATTAAAAAAATAAAACACACAGTAGGGACTCCATTATCAACAGGAGACTAAAATAGGATCATAGAATAACTGTAAATTGGCCTATACTCATGTGTCATCAAAACCACTGAGAAATTCTCAAGTTTTCATCACCTTTTGATAATGTGAGGCGAGTAAACAGTCCTTTCATATCATTGATGTGTTGGCTGCCATCTCCAGGCACAGTACAAGCGCTAAGTCAATGCTTCATCAAGGCTGAGTGTAGGTTTCTGTGACATTCAGAAGACAGTAGGCTTCTGCTATATTCCTGTGCCTTTATAGGAACTTTAACCTCTATCTGATAAATTTCACAGTAGAGGCACTTCTTTGAAGATTATTTCTTTAAAGGTACTTAATCCTCTAATTTGGGAAGGCAATGGCACCCCACTCCAGTACTCTTTTGCCTGGAAAATCCCATGGATGGAGCAACCTGGTAGGCTGCAGTTTGTGGGGTCGCTAACAGTCGGACACGACTGAGCGACTTCACTTTCACTTTTCACTTTCATGCATTGGAGAAGGAAATGGCAACTCACTCCAGTGTTCTTGCCTGGAGAATCCCAGGGACGGGGGAGCCTGGTAGGCTGCCATCTATGGGGTTGCACACAGTTGAATGAAGTGGCTTAGCAGCAGCAGCAGCAGCAGCAGAATCCTCTAATTAGCAAGATTAACAGAGATACTTTCAGTCTTGGGAATGCTTGGTAAGTTTAACAATCTTTATTTTTCTCTAAGCTTTCTTCCCCCCCCCCCCCCCCCCCCGCCAAATACGGATCATGAAGTGCATAATGCAGCAACCTTATAGGGTTTTTAAAGGGAAAAAATAAAGATTTATATTTAACTTACTCTTAAATACACAGGGAAAATTACTAAATCACATAGCTAAGATCAAGTTTAAGGAATTTGGGACTTAGGGGAAATTACACTGTGCTTTGTACTTTTTGCCTTCTTCCCTGCCTGTAAAAAAATACTAATGTGATATAATGTAGTTAAAATTAGATTTTGAGGGGAATAGAGGTGGGGAAAAGAAACAGAGAAAAGCAGAGGCTTTGAGAGAGAAACAAATAAGAGAAAAGTAGGTGTGGGTTTGGCCCAGAGACTGGGAGAACACTGTATAGACTAATTTCATGCATGTGTGTCTGATAGTATCCAGGGTCCTTATTTAGCAGGGTCCTTGTTTTAGCTCACTATGAAAGTGAATGTGGCTCAGTCGTGTCCGACTCTGTGACTCCATGGACTATGGAATTCTCCAGACCAGAATACTGGAGTGGGTAGCCTATCCCTTCTCCAGGGGATCTTCCCGACCCAGGAATTGAGCCGGGGTCTCCTGCATCGCAGGCGGATTCTTTACGAACTGAGCTATGAGGGAAGCCCATCAGCTTACTATGATACATCCCTTTCTCTAATTCACTGCCTTCTTGAGTTTGGTGCCTGGCGTCTCTAATGCCTGGGCTCTCTGATGACCGTTTCGGTGTGTTTTACCCAGAAGTGGCTCTGTGCACAGCAAGTTCTTCTCTAAGTCTGACTTGTTCCCAAGGCACATCTCTCTGTCACGCTGATTGTTAAGACAATGGGTTGTTTATTAACGAGGTAGGAATCAAGAAACTGTGTTTCTAGCTGTGTTATCTTAGACAAACCATTTAATCCTTTTATTCTGATTCCTTGTTGTTGAAATGAAGAGGTTGGACTAGGCATCTTTCAGCTTTAAGTGTCTGTCTATATCTTTAACCCTGGAGAAGGGAATGGCAATCCACTTCAGTATTCTTACTTGGAGAATCCCTATGGACAGAGGAGCCTGGCCAGCTACAGTTCATAGGGTCGCACAGGTCGGACCTGACTGAAGCGACTTAGCATGGCACTATATATTTAACCGTTACCCTTAACCAATCAGTCTGAAATTCCTTGGTCAGCGCCAGTGAGATAATTCACCTGATAGACTCTTTTGTCCCCCAAAAGTAGGCGACCTAGCCTGAAATAATTCATTTTTTTTCATTTATGACTTCCTGTCCCTCCCTTCCTGTGCCTCTAAGAACCTTTGCTTTTCTGCAGCTTTTTGAGACTCCTTTCTTTTTGTGAGATGGTATGCTGCCCAGTTCATGAATCGTTTAATAAAGCCAATTATTTCTTAAAAAAAAAAAAACAGTTACCCTTTACAGGTATTTGTTCAAGGTTGATATTTCCACTGGGAGCTGAGCTGATGAGAATAATGTGTAAGTGTAATTAAAAGATTCATTAATTGCCACTACTGTAAGGAGAAGTAAAACATATTTGTTAGAAGTGGATATTTTCATTTTGGAGTAGGCTGATAAGAGTACTTACCCATTGTGGATTCATTCAGACTCAATTCAGAATCCATATATTTTACTCCTACGCTGCCACTAGTTACTTTTGCTATTTATGAGTCATTTATGAAATGAATATTCATTATTAGCCAACCTCTTTAGATCATTGGGTATGTTTCTGATAAGAAAACTTTTATAAAATCTAGGAAAATTATTAAGCATTTATTAATGTTTAAGGCTCTATTTCACTAATATATCTTAACTGTGACAAGAGAAATATAACATACTGAGAATTTAGATATATCTGAAGCTGACTTCTTTTTATTTAGATCACATTCATGAATTAAGAAGCTAAGTCAACATAAATTTTCAGACAGATAAAAAAAGAAATGAAAGAAATTTGACAGACAGATTGAGAGAGATGTAGGATCTATCAAGGAGGACACACACAATTTCAGAAAGAGAATATAGATAGTAACCAAAGCAACAACAGAGAAAAATATAAGTTTGATGCAGCCATCATATGCCAAGCAGATTACATTTTAAGAGACTGATATTTAGCCACATCCTCCTAAAATTTTACAAGAATGACAAAAAACTCTTAGAAGCTTTATGACGTAAAGAAAACAAAATAAACAATGAGTTCTAAGGCCAAGGACCCAGGGATTTCCCTTGTTGTCCAGTGGTTAAGTATCTACCTTCTAACGCAGGAGATGCAGGTTCAACCCTGGTTGCGGAACTAAGATCCCACACGCTGCAACCACTGAGCCTGCATGCCACAACTAAGACACGGCCAAATAAATACACAAATGTTTCTAAAAGTTAAATAATAAGGCACAGGACCCATGCTTCCAAATTTTAAATTTTTTTCCAATTCTTATTGTATTTATTGTCATATACATTTTAGTTCTTGGGTCTATCTTCTCAAATCTTGTCACTCATCAAACTCCTGTGTTTTCTCATACGTATTGTATATTGTCTCAACTGGAAAACTGGAAATGACTTTAAACTTATTAACTTTCTGGTCAAGAACATTCTTTAAACATAGACTACTGTACTCTTCTGTAGAAATACAGATTTAAGATTTTTAGTAACAGCTCATATGGTCCCTAAACACCACTAATAACTAGTTTCACATAATAAAGTGAATCTAATTTTTGCTTTTTGTCCGTATTATATTTTAAACCAATTTTGGTTAATGGTTATCTATAGAGATTTTTAAATGTATTGTATCTTTGAAATTAAGTAAAAATTATATGTGTAGACTTAGATGGCAAATAAATACATTCTAATAGAAGGCAAGTTTCTCTATTAGTACTTTCTCAAATAAGGAGAAGGGTATGTGTTTCCCTTCATTGCTGACTACAGTGTTCATGTAAAGATTAGGAATACTAATTTTGTAGGATTAGGTGGCTGCTCTTTGATCAAGGGAAGATTATTTTCCACATGCATCCCATCGGCTACAGTAATAGGGATGATGACAATGTATGATAATGATGATGACAATAGTTAACATTTATTGAAATATAATCACTAAAACAGGAGTCAGCAAATTTTTCTGTAAAGGGGCAGATAGGAAATAATTTAGACTTTGCAAGCCACAGTCTTAGTCTCAATTATTCAGCTCTGGTATCATAGTATTAAAGAAGCTATTGTTCAGTCACTAAGTTGTATCCAACTCTTTTCAACCCCATAGACTGCAGCGCTCCAGACTTCCCTGTCCTTCACTATCTCCTGGGGTTTGTTCAAATTCATGTCCAATGAGTTGGTGATACCATCCAACCATCTCATTCTCTGCTGCCCCATTCTCTTCCTGCCCTCAATCTTTCCCGGCATCAGAAATCTTTCCCCACCATCCCATTTCACTGGGTCAGCTCTTCACATCAGGTGGCCAAAGTACTGGAGTTCAACTTCAGCATCAGTCCTTCCAATGAATATTCAGGACTGATTTCCTTTAGGATGGACTGGCTGGATCTCCTTGCTGTCCAAGGGACTCTCAAGAGTCTTCTCCAGCACCACAGTTTGAAAGCACTTTGGACAATATATAATTAAATGAGCATAGCTGTGTTCCAATAAAACTTTATTTACTTTATAGGTCAGTCAAAACTTTATAGGTCAGGGTTCAGATTTGGCCTGAGGGCTGGCCCCTGGATTAAATAATTGAGGATATTTGAATTCCAGTGAATTACTTTATTGTAGTTAAGTGTTGTATTTCTTTAACTCCTGCTTTAAATTCCATTATTCTTTAAAATATATGCTGGTTCAGACAGTGAAGAATCCTCCTGCAATGCAGGAGACCTGGGTTTGATCCCTGGGCTGGGAAGATCCCCTGGAGAAGGGAATAGCAATTCACTCCAGTATTCTTGCCTAGAGAATTCCATGGACAGAGGAGTCTGGTGGGCTACAATCCAGGGGGTTGCAAAGAGTCGGACATGACTGAGCAACGAATACTTTCAGTATATAAATAAAGGTATATTAGATTTATTTTAGTCTTAAAAAATTATCCCCATATCATGCATGTTTGCTAAAGATTCAAAGCAACATTTTCTGTTTGAACAATAATAATTAGCATCTACTTTTTAGTAACAGTGTTAATTTTTACTGTATAACCAATCATCCCCCAAATGTAATGACTTAAAAAGCAGAGTACCAGTACTTGCTCACAGTTCTGTAGGTCAGTCCTTTGGGTCTGTCTTTGCTCCATGGAGGGTCAGCAGCTCTCAGTTCCCTGCCAGTGTGTAGCTCTCACCTGCAGAAGCTGGATTGGCTGGCACGGCCTGGTCCTCTTTCCATGTACTCTGGGTCCTCTCTCCATGTACTCTTTCATCCTTTACAAGACTAGCCTGAGCTTTTTCTGAAAAGTGGGTATGTGATAGGGAAGAACAAATGTGAATTCATATTGGATCTGTTTCTTTTCCATTAATCTTTGTACTCTATGCTTTTGTTACAAGTTCATCACTAAAGGGATGTTGTCTATAGCTTAAAATGTACATAATGGTCTATCTCTGGGAATCCTGCCTCCCATGCCTGAGAGTTAAGGTTGAAAATACCTTTGTTTAGCTTATGGGAAACATCCAGATGAAGCCCATCTGTGAATGGATGTAGGAAAGAAGAAATTAACACACCCCCCCTGGGGTCTGGCTGGAACCAGGAAATAATTTGCTACAACTTATCACTGATGCTGAAGCTGAAACTCCAATACTTTGGCCACCTCATGTGAAGAGTTGACTCACTGGAAAAGACCCTGATGCTGGGAGGGATTGGGGGCAGGACGAGAAAGGGACAATAGAGGATGAGATGGTTGGATGGCATCACCGACTCGATGGACATGAGTTTGGGTAAACTCCGGGAATTGGTGATGGACAGGGAGGCCTGGCGTGCTGCGATTCATTGGGTTGCAAAGAGTCGGACACGACTGAGCGACTGAACTGAACTGAACTGATCACCTTTTTCACTTTACTTCCTCACCTTCCCCTCTTTGTTCTATAAAAGAAACTAGCATTCAAATCCCAGCAAAATGGATCTTTGGGACAGTAGTCCACCATCTTCTCTGCCTGCTGACTTTCTGAATAAAATCACTATTCCTAGCCCCAGCAGCTTATTTCTCAATTGATTGGCTTGTCACGCATTGAGCAGTATGAGCTTAGGCTTGGTAACAGGCAGAGTCTTCAACAGCAGGAGAGGGAGGGGCTGTGTGCACAGGTGCTGGTCAAGCCTCCACTTGCACTACATTTGCAGGGCAAGTCCCATGGTCAAGTCCAGATTTAAGGACTGGAAACAGACGGTCTCCTGAGGAAGGCACTGCAAAGGCACGTTGCAAAGAGACACACAAGTGCACCAGAGAGTACTGAGAGGCTGCAGGACGGACTGGGGTCCTAGGAGTTGTGTCACATGTGCTCGCTTACTCCAGATCTGCTTTGCTGTCAGCCATGTAGGGTGTGTAAACCAGTTGACTCCAGAACTGGCTCATCATTAGGCATGGATTTTGTACAACAGGGGCAAATAAGCATATGTGTTGCTTAAAGCCATTTAAGTGATGTCCCTGCACAGAGTTGTCATTTAGACTGTTTTCAGTTTTCATTCTTGCCCACGTCTTTCCACGACCAGGCCAAGACCACAGCCATATAGTTAGTTAGTTTAGATACATACAGGGTCTGTATGTATCTAAGAGGATTTAAAGCAGCTACTCAATTTCTTGTTCTCAGTTCTCTTGTGTATTAGAGAAACACATTCCTCTCCATCTGAGCCCAAAGCCTGGCCTCCAGTCTAAGTAAAAGATGCACTCTTGATGGCCAAATATACCCCTACCCAGTTTAACACTAAAATGTTCTTAACTCCAGTTCCATTTTTCTGAGAATTCAGTGTCAGGCTTCTCTCTCTTAAATGGTAGCTCTCAGGCTCTTACATCCTTGCAGAAAGCATGGTTGCTCTAAAAACTTGAAAGTATTTTGACTTTTCTCAGTGTTTACCAGCCCATCTCAGTGACACAAGGCTCGTACTCTGATTTTCTTTGAAACCATTGTCTTCTGCATTAAATATTGTCATATGCCTATCACCCCATCACCAGGATAGACTGCCAAATCTGTATTTATTTTCTAATAGAAGTTGGGAAGTCTATAACTCTCCTTTTTAAGGTTTTGACTTTTCCTAATAAGTGCCAGCATGTTTATTAAACAAGTCTCCAAATAAAAAATCTCTTCTACATGTTTGCTGCTCTGTAACAAAAATATATGCTAAATTTAAGAAAAATACATGTTATAAAAAGCGTATACTATAAAATGAAGCCTAAATTGACCTACTTTTTAATTCTTCCTCAAGTCTAAGTCTTGATACAGTCATTCCTCTTTAAAAAAAGTTTCTGTGCTTGCTATCGCTGATAGAAAAACAAGGTTGATTTACAAAATATACCAGAACTTGGCCAAAGTTGAGACACACTGTTAATGGAAAGGGAGTGAACAGGGTAACTCCCAAAGAAGGGGACAAGAAAATGCTCTTTTGAGAAAACAGAGTAGATTTTATCACAATCTATTTTTTTCTATCTCTTCCTACTTTGGACTTTAATCACAGTCTTAGAGTTGCAGACAAACATCTAGGAGTATCCCTCTCTCAAGACTTTTCGTATTTGTCTAATACAGTATTCATTTTCAAAGTAGACTATAATTTGGGGGCTGTTTGGACTTTCCAGGATTTCCGTAACCAGTGATCATGCTGCTGGAAGTTTTTGGTTAAGAGCAGTCCAGTACCTGAGCAGGATCCTATGGGGGCATTCCAGGGACAGATCCCCCGCTGGGTCCTCTGTCTGCCTCTTGTTTATGGAAAAAACTTAAGTCTCCGAGGCCTTCCTGAGTTCCAAAGAACACATTTAATCAGAGAAGTAAGAGAATGCAGAAACAAAGGAAAACAGTCCAGCAAGACATGATAATGATAGTTTAGCCATTAAAGTCAAGGACATTCAGCTCCTCTTCAAGGGCTACAAATAATATTCTGAGCCATATCCTTGAGCTATTTTGCAGGTACTGAAACCCTCACCAGGTAGAAGTTAAATGCATACTGATCACCAGCTTGTGATCAGACCAGCTGGAATTGGAAGGTTTCTGATTTTCATTCCTGATTACCTCATCACCAACCAATCAGAAGAATGTTCATGAGCTGATCACACACCCTGAAGCCCTCTTCTTCACTCGGTCCTTAAAAACCTTTCCCTGAAAGCCTTTGGGGAATTTGGGCCTTTTGAGAATTAACTGCCCATATTCCTTGGCCCCACATTGGGGCCAAACTGAAACAGGACACTGGGAATTTAGGGAACAATCTTGAAAGGAATGACATAGCCTGAGGACATAACATAGACTGATTAGCATCAAACAGATATAAGATGGCAGACAAATCGACTTTCACTAGACCTTGAGTCTAGTGTGAATCTCAGTGTGCACTCACTGTAACGTATCAGCAAGCTAAGTGATAACCCTACAGACATCATGATAGTTGCAAGTCCATAAAGGTCATAAAGGTGGGTGGTGGCCCAATTTCTGAAAACACCCACCCTTTCCCCAGGTGGTGCTAGTGGTAAAGAATCCACTTGCCAATGCAGGAGACCTAAGAGATGGGGGTTCGATCCCTGGGTTGGGAAGGTCCCTTGAAGAAGGACATGGCAACTCACTCCAGAATTCTTGCCTGGAGAATCCGAGGGACAGAGGAGCCTGGCGGGCTACAGTCCATTGGGTCGCAGAGTTGGACATGACTGAAGTGACCAAGCACATAGCCTTCCCCAAGATAGCTGGAATATCCCTCCCACTCACCAGCCTAAGAAATGACCCACCCCTATAAAAACTGACACCCTCTTACCCGGCTGCAGCTCTCGCCTTCTGAGGTGTCCCATACTTTGTGGAATGTGTTTCTCTCTAAATGAATCCACCTCTTACTTATCATTTTGTCTCACACTGAACTCTTTTTGCAATGAAGTATCAAGAACCTGAACTCCATTAAGTCCTGAGAGCAGGTGTGTGATCTCAGTTAAAAGACTTGGTTCAAGTCCCAGCCTGGGTTTTGCCTGGGTTCAAGTCCCAGTCACTTGGGTTCAGGTTTCAATCTGAGTTGCAGTTTCAAAATGTTGCACTTTCCTTCACCAGAACCTGGGGTCACTAGATTGTTTTTATGGCCTGTAGGTGAAGTGGACCCAAATTTGGTTCTGTAACAGTCCCTTTTACTTAAGCTCAACAAAGAAAAATGTGAAAACCAAAGAGGTAAACCTAAGATTTTGTTTTAGCTGATTTGAGGGAAAATGTGAAGCCTCATCACAAAGTACTTCTCAACAAAGCGTGCCTGGGTGAATTTCCTGGTGAAATTCAGGCCAGAGACAGACGTGAGTGAGCCCTGGTTTGCTGCACCGGGTTCCCCTAGTGAAGGGTTCTGTCCTCCTTTGGAAGAGCTTTGTTTGGAAAGGATCTGAAGAAGCAAAAGGGAGGAACAGGTTCTGAAGGTTATCGCTATCCGTCAGATTTCTGTGGGAGCCCCTCCAGGGCTGCTGCGCCCAGCACCTGTGGTTTTCTGGAGCTCCTGTGTTGATGGTGCAAGGAAGCTGCACTTGGTAGGGACTGCTCCTGACTTCCTGAGATCTCAATGAGCTCTACATCTCTACTGTAGAGTGTAGGTTTGTCTGTAGGTGCAGGGAGCTCACTGGAACTGATGGAAGTAACGGTGTCAGGAAAGGAGGGTGACGAGGAATTCACGGTAGCAGATGGAGCAAGCCTGAAGGAGAAGCTTGCCAAAGGCTTGCATCCATATTTCTCCCCACAGCCTCCCTTTCTTTTCCTTTGCAGGGTCTGTCTCTTCATCCCTTTTCCTTCTTTCCTATTTCTTCTTACTTTTATTATTGACTATTCACAACTTCTTTTCCTTATTGTACTTCTTTTGGTACTGCTGTGTGCATGCTTAGTCACGTCCAGCTCTTTGTGAACCCATGGACTGTAGCCTGTCAGGCTCCTCTGTCCATGAAATTTTCCAGGTAAGACTACTGGAGTGGGTTGCCATTTCCTTCTCCAGGGGATCTTCCTGACTCAGGAATCAAACCTGCATCCCTTCCATCTCCTGCACTGGTAGGGGGATTTGTTACCACTTGTGCCACCTGGAAAGCCTCCTTTGATACAATCAATCATATTCTTTTTTATTTTTATGTTTGACCACACCACATGGCTTACAGGATCTTAGTTCCCCAACTGGGGATTGAACCTAGGCAGAGCAGTGGAGGTGCTGAGTCCTAACCACTGGATCACCTGGGAATTCCAATCCTACTCTTTTATTTTTTTTAAGATTTTTCTGATGTGAACCATTTTTAAAGTCTTTATTGAATTTGTTAAATATTGCTTCTGTTTTTTGTTTTTTCTTCTGACTGTGAGGCATGTGGGATTTTAGCTACCTGACCATGGATTGAACCTGTTCCTTCATTGAAAGGCAAAGTCTTAACCACTGGACCGCCAGAGAAGTCACCCCCCTATTCTATTAAAAGACCTCTTTCTACTCAGTTTTTGTTCCTCTGATAAGTACTGGGATAGAAAGAGCCGTAATTGAGATGAATGGTATTTCCAAATTAATATATTATTTCATAGAATGTGCTGTATGCTCAGTCACTCAGTCATACCTGACTGTTTTGCAACCCCATGGACTGTAGCCCACGAGGCTCCTCTGTTGATGGGATTTTCCAGGCAAGAATACTGGAGTGGGTTTCCTTTTCCTACTCCAGGGGATCTTCCTGCAGGGACTGAACCCGAATTTCTTGTGTCTCCTGCATTGGCAGGTAGATTCTTTACCACTGCTCCACCTGGGAAGCCTATTTTATAGAATACATTTTTTATATTTTTGCTCAGCATAGGTAACTAAGAAATTTGACTAAGACATTTCACCTTTTAATTTCCTTTCCTAAAAGTTATACACTAAGAGCCTGGGGTCAGTGACCTGTGGGATGGCTGCTTGTGGTGGGGCAGCCACTGTTTGGCTGCCTGATTTGGTCTCTCAGCCTCTGCTTTGAGAACCCTTTACTACAAGTCATTTTTGGAAGTGGCTTCTTTCCTTCATGGGAACAGAAGGCTGTAGGACCAGGCAAATAGCAGGGAGAGGAGTAGTGAGCCTGTTATCGAGGACTGGACATTTAGACACTCTTGAGACTGAACGTTGTATCACTGAAGCACTGGGATGAAAACAGTTACCAGCTGAGAAGACATTCTTACTGCTGCAAGAACTTTGCTGACAACTTGCTTCCTGACCCTTGAGAGCAACTTGGTTCCTGTTCTTTGTCCAAGTTGGGGGACCCAACTTTCTAGGAATTCTCTAAGCTCTTCCAATAAATTCCATTTTGCTTATTATAGCCAGAGTTGGTTTTTGATGTTCTCAAGAAAAAAAAAAATCCAGATTCTATTGCCCAAAATGCTCCAGGATACCAACTCAATAGTGCTCTCTGAAGATCATGAGTCACTCTGGATACTTCAGGGACATATTTACCATTTCTAAATGAATTTTGATATTTAAAGTGAAAATTTAGAAAATTCAGCCAAAAAATAGAAAGAAAAAAAATTTTGTCACCAGTTCAATGCAGCTACTTAAAATTATTTGTAGTTATCTCAAAATAAAAAAAGCATGTATTTCTACATATCTATCCGTCTATTTAAGCATTAATAAGGTAGAAATTCTTTTCTCTTTTTGTTACTTGGTCTTTTTTTCTATCTGTAGCCAGTTCTGTATACAACAGATCTTCATCAATGTTGGAGTCTGTCAATTGAACCACAGAAATTTCTATGACATTTCTGCTAAAGACCGGTATTTTATTTGTTCAGTTTGGAGGAAAATAAAAGTCAGGAATGTGTTCAGGCCATATTGTCTTTTATATCTCATTTATAGTGGATGATAAACACTTAAATTGCCCAGTATGAGATAAGGATTTTGAAGCTTGATTTTGAAGCCCTGGGTTCATAGGTATTCCTTGCATTTACTTGGTGTGTAATCTGGGGCATATTATGTGATCTTTATGCTTCTTAGTTTCTCTATTTGCAAAAAGGGGATGGGAATATCTGCCTTCAAGGTGAATGTGAATATTAAAGGTAACATATGAAAAATGCCTGGTCATTCATTGTGTGTGCAACCACTATGGTCCATGTATCACCTATAGAAAGTAGGCTGTAAACTATAGGTAGTGTTAAATATAAAAGGAGAGCAGCCAATTCCATAGTTTTTCTCCTCTTACCTATTGCCTTAAATCAGTAATTCTTTTTAAAAAATTAACTAATATATTAATTTAGGTAACTGGGTTTTAGTTGCAACATGTGGGATCTAGTTCCCTGATCAGGGATTGAACCCAGGCCCCCTGTATTGGGAGCTCGGAATCTTACTACTGGACCACCAGGAAAACCTCACCTTAAATCGTAATTCTTTTTTTTTTGAGTACCCCTTGAGACCAAAGAAAACAATGGATTCTCTTTCTGAAACAATAAACATCACAACACAAGCCCAGAGTTTTGTATAAAATCTAGTGGGATTCTCAGACTATCTTAAAGCCATTTCATGGACTAAATATTAAGAATTCCTGCTTTAAATCAAGTAGCTCTTTTAAGCTGCCTGTTGCTGTGCCTGGTAGTGTTACAAATACCCATGTCTCCTGGAAGGTGGGATGGGGCTGTAGAAACAGTTCTGGCCCGAGGGCTTTGACGGGAAGAGCATAGGATTGTAGTGGGCAGGTGTGAGTTCTCTGTTTTCTCTGTCCCATCAGGGGAGCTGGAAGTGTTAATAAAGGACTTTAAGGTGGCAGAGTTGCAAAATGTAGGCATCCCACATCCCCAGTTCCATGTCTCTCCTCTCGGTAGGAGGGCCACCAAGGAGACCCACCTGACCCACACTGGATTAGGAGGGGATGGAGGGATCAATCTGTGCTGTGCCAATTTCCTGAGAAGTCAAGAGTGCCTGGAAGGCAGCTAGTGCTGCTTAACCCAACTGGTACACTCCCTCTGCTGACACATAAGGCCTCAGAGAACTTGGATCAACCTGGACCATGTCCATGTTAAATTGTTGTTGTCCAGTCACTAAGTCGTGTCTGACTCTCTGCGACCCCATGGACTGCAACACGCCAGGCTTCCCTGTCCTTCACTATCTCCGGGACTTTGCTCAAATTCATATCCACTGAGATGGAGATGCTACCTAACCATCTCATGCTCTGTTGTCCTCTTCTTTGGCCTTCAATCTTTCCCAGCACCAGGGTCTTTTGCAATGAGTCGGTTCTTCACATCAAGTGGTCGAAGTACTGGAGTTTCATCTTTAGCAGAGTTCCAGAGAACAGCAAGGAGAGATAAGAAGGCCTTCTTCAATGAACAGTGCAAAGAAACAGAGGAAGACAACAACAGAATGGGAAAGACTAGCAATCTCTTCAATAAAATTTGAGATATCAAGAGAACATTTCATGCAAGGATGGGCATGATAAAGGACAGAAATGTAAGGACCTAACAGAAGCAGAAGAGATTAAGAGATGGCAAGGATACACAGAACTATACAAAAAAGGCCCCACGATGGTGGGGCACTCACCTAGGCATCCTGGAGTGTGAAGTCAAGTGGGCCTTAGGAAGCATTACAACAAAGCTAGTGGAGGTGACAGAATTCCAGTTGAGCTATTTAAAATCCTAAAAGATGATGCTGTTAAAGTGGTGCACTCAGTAAGTCAGCAAATTTGGAAAACTCAGTAGTGGCCATAGGACTGGAAATGGTCAGTGTTCATTCCAACCCCAAAAAAAGGTAGTGCCAAAGAATGTTCAAACTACCGAACAACTGCACTCATTTTGTGTGCTAGTAAGGTTATGCTCAAAATCTTTCAAGTTAGGCTTCAGCAGTATGTGAACTAAAAACTTCCAGTTGTATAAGCTGGGTTTAGAAGGGGCAGAGGAAAAAAATGTTAAATTAAATCTGTATATTAATAACAACAGGTTTATGAAGTGCTTGTTCAATGGACGTGCATGTATCTCACTGTATTTTTACAACTGTAGGACGGCAGGGATAGTATACATCTTCTATGGATACAGCAAACTAAAACTCAAAATCTACAGTGCCTTGTCCAAACACACTCGTGGAGACTAACACTCTTTTACCATGCTGTACTTTTACAGAAATATGTCTTAGAATGTTACTGCACCTGTAATAAAATCCAATCTAGCAATTCATTCATCCTAGGCTTGTTCTACAAAAGACATGAAGTGGTTCTATTTCAACTAGATTCTACTTATTAAAGGGTTTAGCTTAAAGTGGATGTTATATAGAGAAAGTCTGCTAACTTTCTGGAACTATGTAGTTAGTTCATTTACTGAAAGGTTTTAACAACAACAAAAAAATCCACATATACTTGATAAAAATTGTTAATCAAAGCAATATACTATTGAGGAATTTGTTAACAATAATATGAATTTTATATTTCACATTTTTGTCAAAAACAATATTTGCTTCAAAACAAGTGAAAGGTGTATTTCTAAAGAAACTACAAAATTCACGTCTTTAATCCTTTATTTTTATGAAATATATTAATTCAGAAAAGCACATAAACATATGTACATTTTAATGGATTAAAAATAAATATACATGCATCCACCATTGAGATCAAGAAATAAGGTACCAGCCCTCTAGAAGCAATCACCTTCAATACAAACTTCACTTACTATTAATTCAACATTAATTTCCTGAATTCATTGGAACATGAATTTTCCACAAATGCAACAGACACAAGAATTGAAAATAAATACAACAGAGTCTGTTTGTTAGCAAATTTAAAGTAGCAAGGTATTTTGCTTTAGACAACCTATTTCACTTGTTAAGTCATGTTATTCTTTCAAAGGAAGTGAACATCACGGTAAAGGTACTGACATCTTCGGGAAGAAAAACTGAAGTGAGCTGTACTGTTATTTTTTTCTTTCACTACTTAGATTTGAATTTCTTCATCAAATGGAGATGCCATATCACCCACCCCAACTTAAACAACTTAGAGCATAGTACAACGTACTTTCAGATCATTTCTTTCCATATTTGAGAGCAGACTTAGACTTAGCTACGAGCAACAAGAAACCCAGTGTTACAGCAGCTTACCAAAATAGCAGATTATTTTCTCTCACAGAAAAAAAAATCTGGCTGTCCGCAGTCTCTCTGGGGCTGATACGCCTGTCCATTGTGCCAGGAAACCATCCTTAGCACATGGCTTCTACTTCACAGCTCAAGATGGCTAGTCAAGCTCCGGCCATCACATCACGTTGTGCCAGAGGAAGGAGAGGTGGAATAGCCCTTTCTCTTCAAGGATCCCCTAGAAGTTCCAAGCACTTCTGCTTATATCCTGCTAGACAGAAGTTGATCACATGGCTACCTCAAGATACAGGGAAGTAAGGAAATACAGTCTTCTGGACAGATAGTCCCACTAAAAACCAAGCGTTCTACTAAGAACGAAAAGATGCTGGCAGGAGGTCTTTTTGCCACAGAGAGCTTTCATATTTGTAGTGTTCTGTAGGTAAATCTACTCACTATATAAACAGGTCAATATTCTGTCAAATAGGGTATTTCCCTGGTGTTCCTATGGTTAAGACTCTGTGCTCCCAGTGCAGGGGGCTTGGGTTCCATCCCTGGTCAGGGAACTAGAGTCCATTTGCCACAACTAAGTGATGGCATTCTGCAAGGAAGATCCTGGGTGCCCCAGCTAAATCCTGGTGAAGCCAAACAAATAATAAGTAAAAATATACATCTAATATTCCTTCAGACAGGAAAGTTAACTTTCATGTAGAAAAACATCAAAAATGGATTTTAGAATTTTGCAGATGAAATTTTTTAGATGTTGATGTAAGATGGCTTTTTAAATATATAGATGATGAATGTCCCTTTTTCTTAAAGTATACTTCATGATGCAAGAAAGGATGAAAAGTCAGATGAAAAACATTTTAAAAGGAGGGAATTAAAAAAAAAAAAATAAAAAAAATAAAAAAAAAAAAAGGAGGGAATTTGGCACCACACAGTTGCACACTACCTGTATCAAGCAGTCAACACTAATACAAGTTTGGAGCTGTGCCGATGGAATCATATGTCCCTGCTGTGCTGGGCTGGGCTGCAAGTACAGACACCTGCTCATAAGTCCCAAGTGTGCTCCCTGCTGCGATGGGTTTAACACAGTGGCCTAAATGCACACAATACAGGCCGACAGTGAGCTTAAAAGAATATCCATACTGAAGTTATCCCATCTGGAAATGAAGCTTAATTAGGAAATACTAGACATTGACATGAGTGATATCATAGTATTTCTTTAAATTCTGCATGAAAAACTGGCTACCATGTTAAATTCTATCCTAAGCTGGCTTACACTATACCTCTTTGAAGTGACGTGAAAGTCGCTGAGTTGTATCCAACTCTGCAAATTCTCCAAGCCAGAATACTAGACTGGGTAGCTGTTCCCTTCTTCAGGTTATCTTCCCAATCCCCGGATCAAACCCAGGTCTCCTGCATTGCAGGTGGATTCTTTACCAGCTGAGCCACCAGGGAAGCCCAAGAATACTGAAATGAGTAGCCTATCCCTTCTCCAGTGGGTCTGCCTGACCCAGGAATTGAACTAGGGTCTCCTGCATTGCAGGCAGATTTTTTACCAGCTGAGCTACCAAAGAAGCCCACTATACCTCTTATGATTTCCCCAATCCAGCCATATTCCAGGAATTTATGGAACAAAATATCTGTGAGTGTTTGGAAGGTTTTGCAGAAATGATATCCTGCAGGAAGTGTGTTGACAGGGGTAGTGACTGCTATCTGCAGGACCTGGAGAAACCCTACTTTAACAAGAAATCATTGCATTAGAGCCTCTGGAGTCCACCAGTCTTTTTTCTTTTTTAATTTTTAAATTTATTAGGCTGAGCTGGGTCTTTGTTGCTTTGAGCAGGCTTTCTCTGGCTGTGGAAAGCCAGTCTTCGTTGTGGTACATGGGCTTCTCATTGCGGTGGCTTCTCTGGTTTTGGGCTCTTGAGCCCAGTTGTGGTGCATGGGCTTAGCTGCTTTGAGGCATGTGGGATCTACCTGGATCAGGGATCAAACCTGTGTCCCCTGCATTGGCAGGTGGCTTCTTCACTAATGGACCACCAGAAGTCCCAGAATTCACCAGTCTTATAGGCAAACTGTGCTTTACCAAACATACCGAAATGGTGTAATTTCTCCAAAACTTAAGGACTAAAAGGGTCCCAAGAAACCACTTTCAGGCTTTCCCTCTGCTTTGAAAGACAAACAGCTGAAGGGTGAAAAAGAAGCCTTACGGGCAGTGATAAGCTTTTTAGGGAGAGAAATTTTGCTAGTTTATATAGTTCCTAACATTAAAAAGGAGAAGGCAATGGCACCCACTCCAGTCCTCTTGCCTGGAAAATCCCATGGACAGAGGAGCCTGGTAGGCTGCAGTCCATGGGGTTGTGAAGAGTCGGACATGGCTGAGGGACTTCATTTTCACTTTTCACTTTCATGCATTGGAGAAGGAAATGGCAACCCACTCCAGTGTTCTTGCTTGGAAAATCCCAGGGACGGCAGAGCCTGGTGGGCTGCCGTCTATGGGGTCGTACAGAGTCGGACACGACTGAAGCGACTTAGCAGCAGCATTTAAAAAAAAAAAAAAATTAAAAACCATTTGTTCACAAAAAGAGTAAAATTGGTAAAAAGCAGATACAATGAACATTTTTCAAAACAAAGAATCAGTTTTCCTATTTGAAAAGTTGCTTACCTTTCTCCTAAGGTTTGATATTGCTTTGCAAAAAGAAGTCAGCAAAGGAAAGTTTACACTGAGGAACAACCTGGATAAACCAAGGATCCATCGACCGGAGCAGTAGGCCTGTGTACCATCACTGCAGCACTTCCACTTCCTCCCCAAGAGGTGCTGTCTCCCTAACTGGTTGGATGACTGGCTGTTTGGGGGTAACTTCCTGGTAAAATGGAGTGCTTCCTTTTTGGATCCAGCCTGCTTTATTGTAATCTGAAGTAAAGCCTGGGACTTCCCTGGTGGTCCAGTGGTTAAGACTGTGCTTCTACTGCATGGGGTGTGAGTTTGATCCCTGGTTGGGTAGTTAAGATTTCACATGACTGGATGAAGCCATAAGAAAACCTCCTAATACCTAACACGGGAAACTTTAAACAATGTTTTTGTCAGACTACAATTTTCACCAGTGAGTATATGTGCTTACGTATAAGCAGACAGTGCCATGCAAATTACATTGAATACTGTGGTTTTGTGAGCAGGGACTGGTCCATAACTTGGGGTCATCCATGCAGCATGTCAGAGTATCCATTTCACATGAGATGCACAGTATTATGACTCAGGCTGTATTCTAAGTTCTGTGGGTAATTCCTCGCAGTTTTTTTTTTAAAAGATTGTACTGCAGCATGTATATGCCATGTGGTGCTAAATTATTTATCGAATCTCATTCACTGTTTACAGACAGCCCTATACCTAATCAAGCCAATTTTGGAGACAAGGAAGCATAATCTTGGGAGACTGTGATAATCTGCCCAACGTTACACTGCTAATCAGTCAACCATGTAGCAAGTTCTAGATCGTGTCATTCTGATTCCAAAACCCATGTTCTCAATCACTACACTGTGTCAAGGCACAGGACAGAAAGGCAAGAAGAGAAAAAAAGAGAAGTGAAAAGAGGTCGGTAAAAATTTCAGGGAATATATTTATTTTGTGACCCTTTAAAAATTCTAGCAAAACCTTTTAAAGTCTCTTTTATAAGAGCCTTGTAGAGGCTTGAGGACATGAGTTTTTTATTCTTCCTCCACCAAGTGGATGGTGTTAAAATCAGGGTCACCGATGCCTTTTGCTGATAGTTCTCCCCTGTAGTGGCTGACATGTATTAATTTACTGGCTGAAATACAGATCTCCTGCTCATTTACAAATTTGAGATCTCTCATTAGAAAGGCATGCAAGTAATCTGCATAAGATTAGCTACATATGCAAATTTATATACATTTTCAAATGTTACCTTTTATAGTATTTTATATTAGGGATAACCCAGCTTTTCCCCATTTAATTTGTGACAGCAGGACTGAATTAATCCTGTTTGTTTTAGACAGCAAGCAGAAATGAAACCATATACCTTTTTCTCTTGAGACTTACAATATTTTGCTACTTTCTTTGCACATTTTTGTAGTTAAATCTTCTTTCACTCAACAAATATTTATCTCATTCTATCACATACAGCCTTCACTCTAGTGAGAGCCAACAATTAAATGAAATACACAAGACAATAGGGCAAGTGGTATAAACGGAAATTGAGCAGAGTAAGGGAGAGTAAGTGGGGTACGGTTTACATAGTTCTCAGAGTACAGACCTTTCTGAAAGAGATCTGAGGAGAGACATTGCGTAAGCAAAGTTCGTGCCAAGGGGAAGGGCACTCAGGCAGGATACTGGAGTAGAGGTCCTGAGACCCAGACATGCTTGGTGTAGCGGTGGAAAGTGGAGGGTCGAGAGGTGGGAGAAGACTGAGCAAGTAAAAAAGTCCTGAATGGAAAACCGGGGATAACGTGGGTGGGAGTGGTTTAGGCAGGGCCGTGTATACCATGGTAAGATGCAAAGTCCACGGCTTTCATTCTGAGTGAGATGGGAAGCCATTAGTGGGTTTTAAGATAGGAGAGGGGCCAGCAAGGAGACTAAGGAATCCTTTAGAAAACAGGAGAGAAACATAAGAGAGCGGAATTCCAGTAGGCAAGAAAAGAAGCTTCACGAGGAACAGAGTAAGTCATCAGCTATGTTATCAAACGCTGCTCACAGGTGAAGTGAGATGAAGACTGAGAAATGAAAAGTGGATTTGAGAACATGGAGGCTCCTGAGAATCCAGAGCATAAGTTTAAGTGGAGTTTGGGGATCAAGTCTAACTTTCAGGTTTAAGAATGAGCAGCAGACATCAGAGATGAAGTTTTTCTGTATAGGAGTGGATCAGATCACTGGGGTAGTATTTGGAGGGAGATACAATCAAGATTTTTTTTCCCTGGAGGGCAGTTATTAAAATGTTTATAAAATGATCAAGTTGAATGGGGAAACTTTTATAAGAGGACAATTCCAAGAGTAAAATGGAACTTGATGTAAAAGTAGCCATTTTGGTCTTGGATAGGAATCTGGACTGTCCATCCAGTTATGGAGGCTAGTAGTGTATTCAGATGGAGGAACGTTGCTAGATGCAAGGGTGGGAGTGGGCCGGAGCTGTTACACATTTCTGATTCCTTCTATTTTCTTACAGAAACAAGAAGAAACACAGCAGAGACTCGGGATGTAATGTCAGGTTTGGAAGATGTTAAACAGATAGGTAGGATACATGGCTAAGAGAAATTAGTGAGAGGTGAAATTGAGCAGGGCCCAGTGAGGCTCCTGGGCATAGAGGCCTTTCTGTTCCCTATTTCTTGTAGGAGAGACTCCAGCCTCCACAACCTTCCCTGAGCTCCAAAGGGCAGATCAAGGGAGGAGCATACAAGAAACAATCTGAGGCAAGATTAAAGGGACCATCAAGATTAGGAGACCTTCCACCTGAGATGAAGGGCTTCCCAGGTGGTAAAGAACCCACCTGCCAATACAAGGAGATATAGGAAAGGTGGGTTCTATCCCTGGGTTGGGAAGATCATCCGGTATTCTTGCTTGGCAAGCCCCACGGACAGAGGAGCCTCGTGGGCTCACACCCTCAACTTTTTCCGCTCACATCATAACCTTGTTAGAGACCCCACCTTTAAACCACTGTTATAAAACCCCATCATCAAGTCCTCTGGGGTTGGGACACAGTTTTTCTAGGCAGAAACCTGGTGTGTCTCCCTTTGCTTGGTGAAGTAGTAACGGTATTTTCTTCTTCACCCTAAACTCTGTCTCCAGGATTTGATATGGCACCTGTGCAGAGGCTGAGCTTTCAGTAACATAGTGGGTAAGGAATACTGGCAGCTCATTTTCCTCAAGCATGCAGTGAATTGAGCAGGGTATACAGGTCAGGTAGGTAAAGTAGAGGAAGAGAGGAGTCATAACAACAGATAATGGAATTAGATTCCCTTACAGAGGTGAAATATTTTAAAAAATGGGTTTAACGTTTAGATGTACTTTAGTAAACAGTCGATTCTCATTATCTGAGGCAGCTATTTTCTATAGTCACTGGGAACGCTGAACTGCTCCTGGGGAAATAAACACATGGATGGGGTCCTTAGATACCCTGACCACATTTTCGTCAACTGATTCAACTTTATGTGTGTTTCTGTTTAGACATGTGGTGGTGGTGGTTTAGTCACTTCCGTGTCTGACTCTTTTGCTTCCTCATAGACTGTAGCCCACCAGTCTCCTCTGTCCATGGAACTTTCCAGGCAAGAATACTGGAGTGGATGGCCATTTCCTCCTCCAGGGGATCTTTGAGACCCAGGGATCGAACCTGCATCTCCTGCACTGCAGGCGGATTCTTTATTGCTGACCACCAGGGAAGCCTCTGTTTAGACATCTTATCTAATATATTGTTGCTTCATCAGCACTCACCTCTTCATGGGCAAGAGCACTAACGATGTACCTAAATCAACCCGATGAAGTACACATTTTCTCCACAAAGAACATCACAGCCGTCTTGTGCTTAGGAGTACTAGATAATAGTTTAGCGTTGTGTTTGGGGTGGGAGTGGAGGGGCACTTAAAACAGGACAATCACCAGTAAAAAGCAACAAAATGCTAAAAACATGACTCATGTGTATCATGAAAAGCACATTTGTTTACAGTATGAGAAGTGAAATAATAAGACTGAGTGTTGCCTTTACCCTCATCAGTGCCTATCAGGCAATTCACATTCTCTACCACGCATGTCCAGAAACACTGTGGCTATTGATCTGGGGATTACAGATAAATTTTAGTGAGAAAGTGAACTCGCCAATGCAGTATCTGTGATTAACCAGTATGGAATGTACACTGCTAGCGCTGTTTCTCTCTGTAGCTCAGCCCAGTTTGCTGTTTTGATCAAAGGGCGTATAACAGGTTCAGGAGACATCCAATCATTAAACAAGAAATTAGTAATAAATTTTGCTGCCAGCTTTCAAGATGTTTGTGCATGAGACTTCCGTACTATTTTCTGTGCTGTTCCAATGTGATGTCTCGTTACAAAAGTCCTAGAAATTGCACTTAAAAAACTCCAGTTTTTCTTTTTTCTTCCATTTCAGTCATTGGCAGTTTTCTTCTTAGTTACTGACAGCATCGGAGGGCACTAAGTATAACTCTACCGGTCCTCCCAAACAGCAATAATCTGACCTTTTGACAAATATGGCTACCTGATTAAAAAATTTTTTTTTTCCATCAGTTGTGATTTCTGGCCCTTTCCCCCATCATCCCATCTCTGGATTAGGTCAGCAATAATGTAACTGGTTAGATACCATTTAAATCAGTTTTTTAATACTTCTTTTTGAAGGGATCTTGTTTCTTCTGATTTGTTTCCTACCTTGCCTTTTTCTTCCCTGTAAATGGCTGTATATTTAGTTTACGTTTATTACCATCCTTTGTAGTTAATGCTGCCTTTTAAGGAGTTTACAGCAGAAGAAATAAAACCACCTGAATACCATCACCCTCAGGTAAAGGTTGAGCTTCTTATGGTGGTGACAGTGCTAAAGAACCTGCCTGCCAATGCAGGAGACAGAAAAAACTTATGCTTCCATCCCTGGGTCAGAAAGATCCCCTGGAGAAGGGCATGGCAAGCCACTCCAGTATTCTTGCCTGGAGAATCCCATGGACGGAAGAACCTATCAGGCTACAGGCCATGGGGTGGCAAAGAGTCTGACACGACTGAGCGACCAATACACACACACACAAACACACAGATACACTCCTTAACTGGTGGGGTATACTTGGATTTTTATCCTCCAAATATGCCTATGTTGCCACCGAGTCTGTAGCAGTCTATAAAATTCAATTTGCAGCAAATCATTTAGCGCCCTGCCCGCCCTACCCAGAGCCTTTATTTGTGCTTCCCTGGTGACTCAGTTGGTAAAGAATCAACCTGCGAAGCAGAAGACCTGAGCTCCATCCCTCGGTTAGGAAGATCCCCTGGAGAAGAAAATGACAACACACTCTAGTATTCATGTGCCTGGGAAACCCCATGGACAGAGGAGCCTGCTAGGCTACAGTCCATTAGGTCACAAGAGCCAGACACTACTTAGTGACTAAACCATCACCAACACACACACACACACACACACCACACACACACACATGTAAAGCTTTATTAGGGAGTATACTTGGATTTTCCCCCTCTAAATATGCCACTGTGCCTGTAGCAGTCTATAAGATTCAATTTGCAGCAACTCATTAGCACTTCCCAGGTCTTATTGGAGCGTCTCTGATGACTCATTTGGTAAAGAATCCGCCTGCAATGCAGGAGACCCAAATTCAATCTCTGGGTCTAGAGAAGGAAATGGCAACTCACTTCTGTATTCTTGCCTGGAAAATCCCATGGACAAACAGGAGCCTGGTGGGCTACAGTCCAAGGGGTCGCAAAGAGTCGCCCACGACTCTGCAACTAAACCGCCACCACCACCAGGCCTTACTTAGTTCACCTGCGAAAAACTCCAGATGACTGGATCTGAGCGCGGAGGAACTCAAAGAGAGAAAAACGAGAAATAAAGGAGACGGTGGGGAGGGCGCGGCTGGGGTGGAAACTATTAAAACGACACTTTTTCTGAGTGTCCCCCTACATCAGCAGGCTCATCGGGTGTTTTGAAGCAGCAGCGCTCGCCCTTCTCACCTTGGTCTTCGAAGGCGCACGAGCTTCGGGCACAAAGCCCGGTGACCCTGAATGCCACCAGCCCTTTCCCCGCGCTTCCGGGGGTGACTTACTTCTGTGAGGCCGAAGGCCTAGCTCCGGGTCTGCCCGCCGGTCTGAGGCGGGCACGAGGCCCCGATTCCGGTTCCGAGAAGCGGACCTCGCGGGAGCTCGCGCCTCCGCTCACAGAGCGAGCACCTGGACCCACCGTCCGCCAGCCGCCCAACCACGGGCTTCCCGGCCGGAGCCCGCAGGGGCAGGGGCGGGGGCGGCGGCCGGCGCGCTCCCCCGCGCGCCCCCCGCCCCCTGCGCCGCCGGGCGCACGCGCAGCAGCGCAGCCGCCCTTATTTAGTCCGCGATGGCTCCTCGCGCGCCCCACCGGCCTCCTCCCATAGACGCTGCCCGCCCCGCGCGCCCCGGGACCAGCCTCGGGCGGCTCCCCGAGCCCGACTACCCCTAAACCGGAACGGCGGCGGCCGAACGGGCGCGTGCGGACCGGTAGCGGCGACCGGAAAGAGCGGACGGGTCGCGAGGAGGCGAGCCAGGCCGCGGAGGAAGAGGAAGGCCGGGACGAGCCGAGGTTTGCCGAAGGCGGCGTTCCGGCGCGCGCGAGGGTGGGAGAGGAGGGGCGCGGCGGAAACTGCCGAGGGTTTCCGAAGGCCGCAGTGGCCGAGTTGCCCGGATGTAGTTGGTGGAGCGGCAGCGGCGGCACCAGCGGCGGCGGCGGCGGCGGCAGGAGGAGGCGGCGGCGAAGGACCCAGCGGCGGCGGCGGCGGGGGGAGGAGGGGAGGAGGCGGCGGAGCGGGAGGAGGAGAAGGCGGAGGAGGCAGTCGCGCTGTCCGCAGGGCGAGCAGGACGCGTCGTGTTGCCCCCTCCCCCCTACCCCCCGGTTCGCCGCTGCCCGGCCTGAGCTGAGCGTGAGCGTGGTGCGGACGGAGGAGATGGCCCGGGAGCGCCGGCGCCAGTGACGGGGAGGTGCTGAGCGTCGCCGAGGGCGCGCCGGGCCTGCGCCGCCCGCCGCCTGCGCGCCCGCCCGCCGCCGCCGTCTCCCGCGGCCGCTCCCCCCTCCCCGACACACGCTCACAGGCCGGGCATTGATGGTAATGTATGCGAGGAAACAGCAGAGGCTCAGTGATGGGTAAATCGTCTTTTCGTTTCGAGGCGGCTGGGCGGGCGGCGGGGGGGCGCTCCTCCTCATCTGGGCCGGCCGCGCCGCCATTTTTGTTGTTAACCCTGATCCGGAGCGGCCGGGAGGGGGAGCGGCCGCGCGGGCGGCGGCGGGCGGGGGGTAGTCGGGGGTGGACGGCCGCGGGCGGCGGCGGCCCCTCGCCGGCGGGAGCCCGTGTGAGTGTGTGTGAGCGGGTGTGAGAGCGAGAGCGGGTGCGCGCGGCGGGAGGGCGGGCTGCCGGGGGCCGGAGCGCCGCTGGGATTCGGGGCGGGGGGGTTTCTGCGGGCTCCGTGCGGGGGGCTCGTTTCCCGGCCTCAGGTGGCCATTTCTTCTGTTTTCCAGCTGTCACGACCGGCGGGGGGACGCGCAGCCTTACCAGGTACCACGGGGCGGGCGCGGGCTGCGGGGCTGGCGGGGCCGGCGGGGGAGGGAGGAGCCGCTACTCGAGCGCAGGCTTCACAGGTCGCTGCAGGCCCTTCGGGGCCACAGACGCGAAACCCGCTCGGCGGGGCCGGAAACCCTGCGCTCGGCTCACGGGGCGCTCGCCGGCTAGAGGTGGGGGCTTATTTTGACAGGTGACGGGAGGAAGTTCAAGTTCTTTTTGCGGGGGGGATGGGGGGAAGGGAATAAAAATTGATTCTCGTCCAGGAAGGACCTGACTCGGTTATTTGGGTGTGCGGGACTCGGTGGGGCGAGGTGTTTAGTAACTCTGGAATCACCATCATTTGTTGTTTTGGGGGAACTAAAAGTTAACGCAGAGGTATCAGAATTAGACAGAAGGGCAGGGAAGAAGCCATTAATGGGTTTCAACTCTTGAAGTGGGTTGTAAACCATTACCCCTTCCCAGTTTGTTTTGGGTGCACGTAATTAATTGTCTTAACTAGTGAAAGATGGCGCTTTTGTTTCTGTAGAAATTGAGATCTTTGAGTACTTGGGTAATTCATTCTCATGAAAGGAGTTCCAAGTACATAGTTTTCTTTTTGTGACAGCTTCGTGTAACATTGTAAAATTTTTTTTGAAAGAGTTGGCCCCTGTTTTCCAGGGGAGGGAAATTCATTAATTTGTGACTCCGGGGTGACCCTAGAAGTAAATACTTCTTGCATCTGACCACTTAAAGGATAGGAGAGCCGGTTTCCAAAGAAACAGTTGTGTTTCTGGGTAGCATGAGTTAAAGTTCCAGTTAAAAATCTAGGTTCCTTGACGAGTAAAACATTGTGCATTACATTTGGATAAGTCAACGATTAAACTGTTGAATCACACTCTGAAACATAGTTAATTATGCATTTAAAAAGACAGCTATATCATGGTTGTCTTAAATATGTTAAATATTTTTGAGGGGGAGTTCCATTACGTTCCATTAGGATAGGTCAGAAATAAGAGCCAACATTTCTATACCTTAAAATTGTTTCCCATGCCTGCAAGAGTAGTTAAGCTAGATCTGAAATGCCTTACTTATTTGAATCCAAGAATTGGAGAAATTCTGATAAGAATTCTCTGAATTCTGATGCTTTTTTGGGGTCAGATTGAAGAAACGTGTTTATGCTTATTTGTATTTGTGTCTAGCATAGTTGCAGAGCAAAAATACTAGAGTAGTACTCACTGAATACTTCAGATTAAACTTTTTAACTCCTAGAAAAGCTTGAGTTAATTTGCCAAAGTGTTTTGATTTATTGTGTTTACAAGATGATTAATGGAAGGTTTTTTTTAAAAAGTATTTTGATATGTGTGAGGAGCCTTACAATAACTCGTGGTTAGGTCTTGTGTGGATAACTTAAAGGCAGAATTAAAAGAAATTTTAATTTTACAGATATAAATTCATAAAACTGAATGTAGTTAATAATTGCCAATTTTATGATAGAATTAACTTAAGAAATTAAAAGTTTGATTTCTTTTTTATTTTGGGGGGGTGATGTTTTACAGGCACTTAAGTATTCATCGAAGAGTCACCCCAGTAGTGGTGATCACAGACATGAAAAAATGCGAGACGCCGCAGATCCTTCACCACCAAACAAAATGTTGCGGAGATCTGATAGTCCTGAAAACAAATACAGTGACAGCACAGGTCACAGTAAGGCCAAAAATGTGCATATTCACAGAGTTAGAGAGAGGGATGGTGGTGAGTAGCTTTTTTTATTGAAACTTAAATTTATTAATAATAATTCTATGTGAGACAAAATTAGTCATATTTCCAGCTTGCAAATGTTACTAAGTGGTTATGTCATCAGAATGTTTTGACTCCTAAACAAATTATGTAGAAATAAGATGCTGACGCGAGCATCCACAGCTGGACCCCAGTGGGTGATAATTAGAGGATGCATTTGTGAATGTAGCCTACCAGTGCTTTATTAATAGTGAGTGACATGCAGGACATTTCTCCAAGAAAGGAACTTTCACCTTTTCAACTTTCCAAGACTGCAGTTTGACTTGGTTCATTTTGAGATCCTTGTTTCTACTTGAATTTATTTTTTAAGGAGTTCAGATGTGTGTTCTTGTGGTAAAGTATGAATTTAAAAATTTAGAAGGTTTTTTGAGACAGTTCATGGGTTAAGAAAGTCATTTGTGATACTGGAAATTTTTGTTAGGTTTTTTTTTTTTTTTTTAAGGAAAATACTATTTTTCATATTTTCCAGGGTCTTATTAATGTAACTTCTGTATCTACTCAGATACTCACCTTTTTAAAAGTTCATTTCAGTGGTTTTACCCTTCCTTCATCTATTACTTTGCCTCAAGTTCTTTGTGGTAGGAGGCTGAAAATTGTTTTCAGACTTAATGTATCCAAAATTTACCAAAATTATCAAGATTTCCTATCTACGTATGTCATTCATTGAGAGACAAACCAATTTCGCTAAGTCAATTAATCATCTCTATTATTCCTGCTATAAGATCTTAAATTACATAATAGATAATCTGTTTGAAATAAATACACCATTTTGATTGTGCTTTTATAAGCTTATAAGGAAACTCAAGAGTCCCTCATGGCTTTCTGTCTCTGATTTTCAACTATCTTCAAATCCTGCTTCTCCTGGTTCTCTTTTTGCCTCCTAGGGTAGAAATCAGCTGTATTCAGTGTGATGAGATATTGGAAAACATTGGCCGCCTCTGTATATAATTGGTGGGTTGAGGAAGTTAATAGTGGTCAGAAGATTGCATGGGAAAAAAAGATTGCATGGAGATGGAATATTGGGATGGTTATTGAATGGGAGGGGAGTATAGTTCTCTGTTAAATATAGCATAGCTGTATGCTACTTACACATATAAACTTATATATGTTTGTAAATGACAGCAGGTGGATTTGGTTAATAAGTGTTAGAATTTTGGGGGCAAAATTAATATTTTTAGTCTTGGGGATAAGTTTTGTGTAGTGTTAGGTTTAGCCTGAGATTGTATTACCAGTCACTCTATTATAGTGGATTTCATTTCAAATGTTAGATCTTAGAAGGCAGTATTGTTTGTACTATATTGTGCTTTGTCTTTAAAATTTTGCTGATTGTGGCTAAGTAGGATGTGGCACCTCATCTTAAAGATAATAAGTATCCCAGGTTCTCTTTTAGTGATTATGATCTGGTTAATCTGTCATCTAGCCCCAAATCCAGAAAAGGGTCATTTTAGGTACTCTAGGAGACTTGACTTCTGTAAATGCTTTCATGCATTTACAGTGAACTGTGTCTGATTAAGTTCTTTTACAGGTGAAATATTCACAAGAACATTCTGTTGCTTAATTATTGAGCAAACACTGGGCGTCCCCTGTGTGTCAGCAGTTGTGTGGTGTGCCTGGAAGTAATGCTGAGATGTGGTCCTGTCCTTGAAGCTGTTGCTACAAGCTCTGACTCTGGAGAGCTACTTGTTTTAGCTGCTTGATTTTTTCTGTACTTTTTTTTTTTTCTTCACTTTGATTTTCATTTTCCTTCCTGTGTGTAGTTTATATACCTCTTATGGGGTTTTAGTTTCCTTTTTATGTGCATCTGCTTGCTGATGTTTCTTTAGTTCCATTTGTAAGAAACTTACCTTTCTGATCTAGTCATTTGCTAAGTTAAGCCCCTTTTCTGATTTGCTTTTTAGCAACTTGCTTGTTTTCCTCTGGAGTCTTAACTAATACTGACTTCATCCCTGGTCTCTATTATCTCTCAGATACTTGACTGCCATATTACTTTACACCACGGAGGAGTAATAACAAATACTATAAAATGAGATCTGTGTTCTTGAGTGCAGACAGCATCTTTGATGTTAATTTTGCATCTTAAAGATGTGAAGTGGTGATTCTTCCCTCAATTCTTAGCTGTTTAAGTCATTATACTTTGACTCCAGGTATTTTTTTCTTAACAATAAGAGTTTGAAACTAACATTTTAAAGTGAATATGTGTGATTTCACTATAGGTATTTGTATTCCCTGATACTTTCATCTTTATAAAATCAATTGTATATGTAGATAAATTTTCACGTAAAGATCAAAACTATTATTCAAAGTCAAATGCAAGTGAGCTGGATTTTCTGTGCACTCAGCATGTGTAAGTAACAATATAGGAACAGGTTACTATATTATCGAACTAATATAAAATTGATTTTTATTTTAGGATTTAAAAAAATCTAGTGATTTTAATAAATGCTTAACTGAAGTGTCTATATACCCCCTACCCTACCCAACACTGTCCCATTGGACTTTACTGGCATCTGTCCACAGTTTTTTTTTTAGTTCTTCATGGCACCTTAGATTTCCTTAAAGTGCCAATTCAGAGTAATATATAAAAAGAATTTAAGACATACTAATACTCTAAGAAATCAGAAAGCAGGGATTGAGAAGGATTGTCACTCCCTGCAGAAGATTGAAGTCTACAGTTTAAAAGGATTTATTCCAACTAAGTTTGTACAGTTAAAGGAATTAGAGATTTTTATCCCTTAGGATTTATGAAAGGGAGTTTAGATTATTATAACTAAGGGAAATTTTGTGACATAACATTACCTAAAGGTTCATTACTTGGTGGAAAATTATTTTTACATAATATTGTGATCAACCTGCAGGATGATGCTAGTACCAGTGAGTTTGGGAATGAAGGGTAGCTTTATAGGAATTATGTAAAGCTGTTCCACAAAAGTTCAGCCTCTTGGGGGTTGTCCCATTTTTCTTCTCTTCCCTCTGAGAATTAACTGTTAGAAACATATTTTGGGGGGAGATAGCTTAGCTCAGTTAGTTAATCGAAAAAAATTATTCTTTACTGGTTCCCTGAATTGTGGGAATTAAGTGATTTTCTATAGCTTTTTAAGTTAGTATTCAAATATTTTTGAGTACAAAGGAAAAATTGCCTTAGTGCTTGCATTTCTCACTTTTAAGTTTTTCACTGCATAATGAAAGTAACCTTTTTATTTTTCTGGTCATTTACCCATATTTGGAGAAATTGGGAAATTTAATCCAATTTTCAAATGACAGTTACTGTAACATTTGAAGGAATTGTTATTAAGTAGGAAGTATTTGGGGATACTTGTTCTTACAGCTTTTAAAATATAATTTAGTAATATTTTAGTATTCTCACATTAAATAGACTGATAATTGCATAGTATGACTTTTGTGGTTCTTTGAATAACTTTACACTGGGATAGAATGAAATATGCTTTGCATTTGTAATGTTAGAAAGTACTATAAAAATGAACAGTCTCATTTGATTCTTGCACTGACCTTGGAAGGTGGGTAGAACAAATAGTATCCCTGTTTTATAGTTTATGAATGAGGGAAGATTTACTTGTGTGAAAGGAACCAATAGTAAGATTCGCCTAGAAACGGGCTTCCCAGATGGCACTAGTGGTAAAGACCCTGCCTGCCAATACAGGAGACATGAGAGACATGGGTTCAAGCCCTGGGTTGGGAAGATCCCCTGGAGGAGGGCATGGCAACCCATTTTTGGTATTCTTAAAGAGGTGGCTATTATGATATAATGCATTTCAATTCACAGTCAAAACTATTTTGGTATGGTTTACTTTAAGATCTTTTAAGAAAGAAGGAAAGTGAAGTTGCTCAGTTGTGTCCACCTCTTTGCCACCCCATGGACTGTAGCCTGCCAGGCTTCTCTGTCCTTGGGATTTTCCAGGCAAGGATTGCCTAAGGCAGTATTAATTGAACTGATTCAGTTGTGCAAGATGTATTTAAAGTTCTTGGTGAACCTACTTAGGATTTGGGGTTCGTAATTCACAGAAAATATGTATTCTAGATGGTCTTTCTGTTAAGCCTCTTTTTGTCTTATTCTTTTGTGCAGGATAGTTTGGGTTAAGTTGTGAATCATTTTGTTATGGTGCTGAAAACAGTGGAGCTAGCAGTGAGCTGGAGTATCTTCATCGGGATCTGTACCTGGACTCTGCTTCTGGGATCTTATACTAAGTACAGGAGTTGTTGTTTGTCAATCATTTCAAAACCAAGTTTTTAGGGCTTGAAAATACACCCTACAAAGAGTCTCCTTTTTATTATTTATTTGATACATCATAATTTTGAAAGCCCTCTTATATCTGGTCCCACACCCCTTTGAATTAGGCTGATCAGGATTATTTGTTTTATGATGAACATATAATCCAATTATGTAGCCTACTATTAGCTACTGAAAGTAGAAAGCAAGTGTTTTTGCTATATATAAAACCTTATCTCTACCTTACAGTTGTACTCCAACTACAACCACTTGGTTACATCTCAATAAACCCATCAAAAGTTGAAAATACCGCAAGTTGGGAATGCCTTTAATACACCTAACCTACTTTAAATGTTCTGAGAACACTTACATGAGCCTGCAGTTGGACAAAATTACCTAACACGGAGCCTGCTTTATAATAAAGTGTTGAATATCTCATGTAACTTTCTGCTGTACTGAGAGTTAAAAGCAGAATTGGCTGTAAGTGTAGGAGTTGTTTCCCCTTCTAATTACGTGGCTAACTGGGAATTCTGTCTCCCTGCTGCTGCCGCCCCATCCTCAGGTGCATATCATACTGCATATCTCTAGCCTGGGAAGAGAGCAGAATTCACAATTAGAAGTGTGCTTTCCACTGCATGCCTTTTGCTTCCACACCATTGTAAGGCCAGCAGATCCTAAGTTGGAACTGTGGTATATACTTAAAATTGCTATTCTCTCCTTCTCTGAACTTCTCTCCTACCTGAACTCTTCCAGAGCCTCTTGAGTGGTGTTCCGCATCCTTTTTGCCTAACACTGTTATTCACAACACATAGCCAGAGTGGTCCAGATAAAATGCCAGTCAGCTTAGGTCACTCATGCTCAAGACCCTCCCTTGACCCTGTTACTTACAATGCCTGTAATAGGCTCTTTGTAAAATCTGGTGTCTGGGTGTTTGTGCTGCTCTGTCTGCATCGGCCCTCAGGAAGTTTTTTCTGGTCTCAAGAGTTCCGCTCCTTGTTTCTGGGATGCTCATCTTTCTGTATGTCCACCTGATGCGGTCTCATTCCAGTAGGGTGTCAGCTTCAGCAACCCCCCTCCCAGAGGTCTACTTACCCTTCTGATGACTCAAACAGCTCCCTATCATCCTCTTTCCTGTCTGCTGCTTTGTTCCTTCCTTGTACTTAAAGTGACCTGATGTTATTCTAGTCATTCTGTTAACAGCACATGTTACTGAAAGTTACCATGCCATGCAAAATTGCACCCTGGGATTTATAGGGAAAATGTGATAGGGGCACAGTATTCAAAAACATTGTCAATGACACATTAAAAGAGGAACTTTACAAATATCTTGATATAACTTTGTTAAATGGTTAAGGAGTAAACTAACAATATAGTTAATAACAGCATTTTAGTTTGCTAATGACCTGAAATTAGTTTGTGGAAAGGTTGCAGTTTGTGAGTTATTGTGAAATGATGGAAGGAAGGTTATCTGAAGTAACCCTCTGAAAATTGTAACCAACTGTGGGTGGATGTGACTCCTAACTGGAAGAACTGGGGTAACTAGCAGGTATTTGAGGTGTGTGTCTATCCTGTGAGTGAGTATGAAGCTTGGTCAACTGGGTGCAGCTGGTGTTTTCTCAGCAGATGAAATTGTTTGTAGGTAAGTGGGAAATTTATATTATGCTCAGATAGTTTCCTGATAATAGGACTCAAACAAACTTGCGTTTTCAAAAAAAAAAAAAAGCAGTGTTATAGCAGAACTGACAGTTGCTTGTTCTCTGGAACACACTCACCAGAATAGGGAGTGAGTTTCTTAATGATTTTATCCCCTAATATCCCAGTTGCCTAGAACAGTGCTCCACACTATGGAGCATTTTAGTAAATGGGTAGATGAAAGAGTACTTGGTTTATCATTATGATTTAAGGAAATGAAATTGCGTTTTTCTGGAACAGTGTTTCTCAAACTTGTATGTGTATATGAAACATCTGGGGATCTTGCTGAAATGCATGTTTCAGTTCGTCAGTCTAGGGTGGGGCCCAGGGCTCTGCCTTTTTAACGAGATCCCAGATGTTGCCTGTGTTGCTGGCTGCACACGAGTAACAGGGTGCTAGAGCACACTGCCCAGTGGAAATAAAATGTGAGCCACAAAGGCAAGTCACCTGTGGAGATTGCTGGTAGCCATGTTGAAGTAAAAGTGAAGTGAGTTTTAGTATATTTTATATAACGTAATGTATATAAAATATTAATTTCGGCACATACTTGATATTTTAAAAACTAAAGATTTTTTTTACACTCCTATTTTTTTGCAAAGTTGTTGAAATCTTGTTTTCCGCTTATAGCATATATCAGTTGGGACCAGCTAACATTTTCTGTGCCTACTTGCCACATGTAGTTAGTGACTACTGAATTGGACAGCAGAGTTCTGGAGAATATGATCACTCTTGACATATTTAGCTTGACACATATTCCTGTTTTTCTAAAACTTTTTATCTGCTTGATTTCTGAAATAGGACGTTTATGCAAGGCAAGGTTGGAGTTAATGGGCCCTTGGACTGTATAGTGCTGCTTGTACTAAAATTTTTCTTTGTTAGTACAATTTTATTATAGTAAAACCAGGAAATGCAGAGGAGGGAAAATGACATTGCCCCAAATCCTATCAGTTTTTGTAGGACTCCTCCTTGTGCTATAAAATACCAGAATTATTCTATAGGTAGCCTTTGTAGAGTTTCTATTAAAAATGGTTACATTTTCCGGTTTTATTTGACTTGTCTTTAGTATATTTTCTCAATGGATTCAATACTTGGTGTTGGCAGTATCAGTCTGAGAGGCCTGACGAGGTGAACTTTTAGTTAGTGCTCAAAGAATGTGCGTATTTACCTTTCATGCTTAACCAGTGGGTGAAGCCATTTTTCAGTTAAAGTTGTTTAAGGCCAGGCACTGATACTTGTAGTGGGGTGGTGACTTTAGGCCCATTACTTAATGTGTGTTTCTGTGTCCTTTCCCTGAGCATTGGTGTGGGGTTGAATGAAAATTGTGGTATCTAAAGCACTTGTAAAGCGTTTAGCTGAGTGTTCAGACTGACATAGTGAATTATTAGGTTTATTCTTATTCTTGGGACTAATTAGGAGTTGATGTCAGTCAGATCAGCAGCCCCAGGCCTCAAGCTACTCTTTCATTCTTTCTTCTTCCTTAGGAAGGAGCATCCTAGATATTTCACTTGCCAGTTGAGGAACCTGGTCAGTGAAAGCTGCATGAAGAGGCCTGCAGGACTGTGCTGACTTGCTCCCTGCTCATACCCAGAACTCTGTAGTTGAGAGATTTTTTAGGATTGATGGAAGGGGAAACCTAAACATTACCCCAAATTGGGCTGTCTGTTCAAATCACTTAGGAAGCTTTTAAAGCTGTAAGTTCCTGAGTCCATCTGAATTACCCTGAATCAGAGCAATGGAGGAGGATGGAGCATAAAAAACTGAATTTTTTAAAACAAACGCTTGTTTAATATCAGTATTTACCAACTGCAGATGTAGGGAGAGTACACACAAGAGGGGGATCCTCAGAAAAAATGAGATATTAAGGAATGTGAATTTTATCATTAGGACTGTAGAAGTAGGGTGGTTGTTTGCCAAATCATACTCTGCTTTCTTGAGTTTCAAAGAATTTTCTTCTGTCACCTTCTGTCTGAGTCACAGATAATAGTATAATTTGTATGCAGTTACACATTAAATAGTGAAGTTAGCATCCTGTGGCATCTAATGTGGTAGAGTAGAACTGGTGTGGCCACTAGAGTTTCTCACCAGTATTAGCAGCTCGACATACCAGTAAGATCTATTTGGATAGTATCTGAAGCCACTGCTATTTCTTCAGATGAAATGTCTTTGGCATGTCATGTCTCCCCCCACCCCTCCCATTCCCATGCCATCAGGCTTTCCTGAGACAGTTTAGTGCTAAACTTGACTTAGTTTTTGTCTATTTGGAAAGTACAGCCTTCACCCAAGTTGGTATATTCAGGCTGACTTCAGGTGTTAGCAAATAGTTTTCTTGAAATTGACCCTTAGGAGTAGGGTTGACCCTTGAACAGTATTTTGGGTTGGGATGGCAACAGACCTGTCACACACAGCATTGCAATTCTGTGTGTAACTTTACAGTCCATCATCCTTACCCATGGTTCCACATTTCAGATTGAACTAACTTCTGGTCATTTAGTACTATCAGTGCATTTATTGAAAAGATAGCTATGTGTAAGTTGACCCATGCAGTTCAAACCTCTGTTGGTCAAGGGTCAACTGTAATTGCATTTTAAACAAAACTTAGGATGAGCATGGCTGATGAATTTAGATAATGCTAGTCTTTTGGTTTAATCTCTGATTCCTTCTGAGTTACACAACAGTATGCCCCAAAGAGCATGGCATTGTGTTGGCATCTTCTGAAGGGTTTTGACTAAACTGTATTATATTCAGAACTGGTCCTTTCTGGTAGCCAAAAAGCAACTCTCGTAAAAGATACTATTTTGGAATATTTGGCTTAGATGAGATCATGGTGAATATTTCTGCATTTAATAATACACTTATGAAGAAAGTTTTCTGATTTTTCAAACTTTATAAAGTGTGCACTGGTTGATTATGCAAACTTCCATTGAAGCCCTGAGGGAAACATGGAATCTGTGACACAGTAAGATGGACAGTTAGAAGTGGTGTTTTTTGCTGTCCTACAGCCTTTTCTGGGATGATTTGTCCCTGCTGATTGTTAGCTCCTTATTCAGGTTTTAAAGCCTTCTTATTTAATACTGTATGTGTAGAGATTAAGTCTTGTTTAACATGAGACGTTTTAAGTTATAAGGAATATTGTTAAGGGTTAAGTCACAAGACTATTCTTTCCAAAGCTGAAGACTAACCTTAACTTTGTACTTTTGTGTAATTATGGTAGTTCCTTTTTAATATAACTTAAATGTCAGTGTTCCTTATTTTGCAAAAGTAGACCAAGTTACTTGGTTCCTCAAAATCTCCTCTTTGATTTGGGTCAGTTTTATTTATTATTTCCTCAACAATCAGTTTGGTGAGTCCCTGATACGGACTTTAGAATTGGAATGTTCTTGATTCTTGGGAAGAACAGGTTTTAAAATGTAGCACTCATTTTAGTATTTAAATGTTAAACTATTATTTTTAGTGCAGACATTGATAATTACTGTTTAATTTATATATAAATTGATTTTCATTTTCATTACGTAGTGTATGGAAGACTTAAGTGGACTCTTTAAAGCAGGAGAACTACTGCTAGTAGTAGCAGTTGCTAGTTGTTCGGTTGGACTTTGTTAGCTCAGGAATCACACGCTTGTTCACGGCTTTCCCCCATTATGTCCTTGTTCATGGGCACACTGTACAGTTAGGCTTTTTAAAAAAACTTACATTTGGCTCTGCTGGGTCTATCTTTGCTGCATGTGGGCTTTCTCTAGTTGCGGAAAGCAGGGGCTACTCTAGTTGGAGTGCTTGGGTTTCTTGTTGCGGTGACTTCTCTTACACTGGCTCAGGCTCTAGGGTACCTGGGCTTCAGTGGTTGCTGCATGTGAGTTCACTAACTGCAGCACACAGGCTTTGTTGCTCCACAGCATGTGGGATCTTCCCAGACTAGAAATGGAACTGGTGTCCCCTGCATTGCAAGGCAGATACTTAACAACTGGACCACCAGGGAAGCCTTACAATTAGGCTTTGAGGTTGTCCTTTTGTGTACTGATTTGGGGCACATTTGCCAGCGTTTGGTTATATAAAGCCTTGTGTCGTTAGCACTGCTTGTTGTACTGTAGATTTGAGGTGATTATCAGGTTTTGGCTTAAGGTGGTAGGAGTAGAATTTAAGAGGGATTGCAGTTGATTGTATTTTGAAGGAAAAACATTCTGGTGTCAAATCTAGATAGATCGGTTTGGATGTGTATTTGTCATTGGGTGACCCATTACAGTCTTGTTTGTGAACTGTTATCAAATTTTTCTAGTAGGGAAACTTCTGAGTCCTACTTTGTAATGTAAAATGATTGACCTGTAAATTTGCTTTATTCATATTGCATTGATTTTAATGCAGAGTTATAGAATGATTTAATTCAAGCCTAAATGTGATTTCAGTTTTGATTTTCTTTTTTTTTTTAAAGCCAAAGTGTGTTTAGAAGTATGCTTTCAAATTTCTGAATGAATTTTATAAATCTGTATTTTAAAAATTGTTTGACTTTTTGTTGTTCTGATTTTACTGGCCTTTTGAAATTAAGATTTTTTTCCTGTTATCTCAGAATACTTTAATTCTAGCAGATGTTTTTGAAATGTTTGCAAATAATGTAATTTTCTTTTTAGATCTAGTTTAAAACACTTTAAATCAAGTTCTAAAGAAATGGATGCAGTAGATTACTATTGCTGTACTATATAGATTCTATTATATAATACTATGCAATAGAAACCCTTTGTATTTTTAATTTTTACTTGATCTGTTTTTGACAGGTGAGAAAGTTTTCCAGTACATGATAGCTGATTTTGCTTATTTTTTAAAAGCATTTTTTGCTCTATGTGTTCTACCTTTCTGTATACATAAAGATTCATCACTTATTTTTTGATGGGTGGTAATCTGAGGCTTTGCATGCTCAAACATGTCTTCATTTTGTTTCTATATATGGAGAATGGTCTTTTTGCTAGATTAAAATCATTTTTCCTTCAATCTTTAAACATTTTATTTCTTGAAGGTACTTCTAAATTGATAACGGATCATAGGTACAAATGAGAAGTCCACAGCAAACCTAGTTCTTGTTTATAAGTGGCTTATCCTTTGGGATGCCTGTGTCTTTCCCCTGCTCTCCTGTCCACCTTGAGAATCTTGGGATTTCACCTTCACCAGTCTCTCCCTGTGTGTGGTCTTATTTGGGTACTTCTGCTAAGGGCTCTTTTAGCTTGAGTGTAGTCCTTAGAAAGAGTCTTTGCATCCTTTCTCCTCTTCCTGCCACCCTCTCCCACTCTTTAAAGTTATTTCTGATTCTTCTCCCTTTGGAATTGGTGTCAGATGTGTTTTGGTTTCATTCTTATCTCTTGCTTGATAAAAAGTAGGTGTTGGGATAACTTTTTGAGTGAGAAAGGAGTACATTATACTCTGGGGAGAAGACTCCCACGGCAGGTTCTTCTAGTGCCGTAATTATACTGAAAGCTGTGTTCATTTTATTCACCTGTTAAAAGTTTTATTTTTTGGATGATTTTACTTTTAATTTTTAAATGCCTTCTTATAATTTGATTCAATAGAAAGTCTTGAGATTTTATATAATATTTTAGTTTTTTTCCTTGTCAAATACATGTCCTCAGAAAGTTTTCTGTCTGGGTTTGCTGCCTCTTGTATGTTTCCTCAGGCATTTGCTGTTTGAAGTTGTCTGTTTATGTTTGGAAAGAAGAGTTCAGGTTAGTCAGTCACTGTCCAAAAAAATGTGTAGTTGAAAGTGTTGAATATCTGAGCTGGCCAGTGTGGCAGCCACTAACCACATGTGCCTCTTGAGTATTTGAAATGTGGCTAATGCAGCTAAGAAGTTTTAATGCTTTCAAATTTAAATTTAGCCCATTGCTGTTACGGCGTTTTCTCTCTGCAGTATTGCTTTCTCTCTGCAGTATTGCGATTTCTCCTTTTGCAGTTGCTAATAATCTTTTGGCTGCCAAGTCCACTGAAAACCTTCCAGATGTTAAGTCCTTTTGAAGTGATTTCGCCTTTCTTATTGATAGCTGCTTGATGTTTAATTTTCTTGGCTTTCCTTTCATTGCAGCTGGTATCAGCTCTTCCTGAGCTCCGAGTCTCATTTACCTTCACTGACATGTCAGTGTTTTTTGCATTGTTCTGTCCTTGCTGCACCCTATCCTTCTATTTCCAGGCTCACAGGGCTTCTTGCTTATTAGGCATATTTCATGTGATGTTCCATGGATTCTGAAGTCTATTCTTTTTTTTTTTTTTTTTTGAAGTCTATTCTTAACGAGTATTCCCTGACCTGGTTACTATTTGGGAAGTTATCCTTGATTCCTTTTCCTTTCCTCATGTGTTTAGGAGGAATTCTAGATCGCATTACTCTTTTCCTAACTGTCATTTTTACAGGTCTGTCGTCTCTTTCCTTATGCATTGCTGTCTGAGTAAAAACTTGAGACTACAAATATACATATTTAAATTTATGAAATAATATTATAGTAATATACATAAATATAATATTATGTGTTAACAACATGATTGTCCAAATCTGTGTTTTCCTCCCTAATTCTTCATACACTTACCTGGGCAATCTTCCTATGTAGTATACATAGAAGACACTGAAATGAAAAGAAAATGTTTTTACATTCATGCTGGAAAGCTGGCAACTCAATAGATTTTCTGTTTGTAACGGTAGCTAGAAAACTTGAATTAAAAATCTTCTGGGAAAAAAATATTCTTGAGCCACCATGGCCAAGAGTCCAAACTTTTCTCAGCCACCCTCTCTTCTCTCTAGTACAGTCGTGTAGAACTTGTCTGGTCCAGAATATCAAATACTGTTGTCCCCCGTTCTATCTTTTTTTACAGCAAAACTGTCCTCTAGTCACTCCGCTTGGCAAACCTCTTAATCCTTCAGGATCCCATTTCTTTATTGTATGAGCCTTCCTTGAACCTGTTTCTCTTAAAATTCCTGTCCGGTGAATTGTAATTGTTTACATATATGGTTTGCCTACTCTTAAGCTCCTAGAAGGCAGAGACTATGTTTAATTTTTCTTGTATCAGGGCCTGGCATATGAATGTAGGTGCTCAGTAATGTTACACTTAACATGCCATTTGACACATCTAGTACATGAGAGAAACAGGTGAATGATGGTAGTAAACTGCAGTTTGTTTTCAGGTGCATTTAAGAGTAAAATAATAAGAATTTAATACTTTAGAATTCTTAAAGTGATTCGATTGAAGTTGCTTTTGTACGGTTTATGAAGGAAGCAAATGATTCATTCACGTTTTCAGGAATCTGTATAAACTTTAAAAAATTGTGTACAGTAATTGCTATGTTAATTCCAACACATTATTACCTGTTCTTTAAGTTACCTTATTCCAACACATTATTACCTGTTCTTTAAGTTACCTTGATAGTTAGACTGGTATCAGTTGCCTTATTCTCTTTAATATATTATATTTGATTTGAATAATGACATTTACATTTTTACAGACTACGAATTTTTTTTACTGTTCCTCTTATAAATCATTGTTTCTCAAATCCTTTTAAATTCATGCCCCATCATTTAAGAAGATCTCTTACAGTTTTACTTTCTGTGATATATTATGCAGAGTAATTGGTTTTGTTTTTGAGGGGCTTCACTGCTTTACTTTCCCCTGTTTTGGTTCTCTTTTTTCCAAATTTTACTGTATTTGAATATTCAATAATGTTTTTGAAGCTTATTGAAATTAAGAATTTTCCTAGAAATTCTCACATGTGGTGCTCTATATTTTTCACCCTTGAGAATTACTGCTCTAATTATTTTTAATTAGTGATTCATTGTGTTGTGATTTTATTCCTTAAAGTGACTAAAATGTTAACTGAAGATCATTTTGTATCAGCAAAAAATAGAATACAGCTATAATATGGCATACTTTAGCTCTTGACAGTAAAATTTTGAGAGAATTATGACTTTTAAAACTCATTTAAAGAATGTAAATAAACTATTTCAATCCAGCAATGGATTGAAGATCAGTTGAAGTCTTCTGGGGTTGAAGTCTCGTCTTACTGAAAATCAAGAGCCATGGTAACAGATTGATCTTCATTTCTATTAAATCCCATTTTGTTTTTCATCTGAAACAATACTGACCAAACAGTATTAGCCAACTTTTCTTCTACCTGTTCCCCCAGTATTTTCATTGAGTTGCTGGTTGTTTTTAATAGGCAAACACATCTTTAATGATTAAAGAATTAGCCTAAAATACTTCAGTGAATATACTCCAAGCTTTCAAGGGAGAAGCTCTAAGGATCTTCTGATATAACACTAGTTATATCATTCTGTTATATCACTAGTTAAATCATTCTGTTATAACACTAGTTTTCATCATTGGAGATGCCTTAAGGTGAATGCTTTAAAAGTTCCTATCTGGCTTTTTTTGGTGTGTATGTGTATTCTAATGTTTATTTTTTAAAAATTACTACATTTGTCACCATAATTTTTTCTCTGTGTTTATTCTTAAGGATATGTGTAGTTTTTGAAAAGCTGTCTTCTGGCTTAAAAGCAGTAACTTACTTACACTGGAACACGGTATCAATATGCTTTCTCCCATATCTAGACTCGTGCTTGGGTGCCTGCTAACTTGCTTCAGTCATGTCCGACTCTTTGTGACTGTGTGGACTGTAGCCCTCTGTCCATGGGATTCTCCAGGCAAGAATACTGTACTGGGTTGCCATTTCCTCCTCCAGGGGATCTTTCTGACCCAGGGATCAAACCCATGTCTCTTAGTGCTCTTGCATTGGCAGAAGGGTTCTTTACCATTAACATCACCTGACTCAGGATTGATCAAATCAGGTGGAGAAAGTCAGGATTGTTGGTCAGAGTGGTGCTTAAGTTTTGGTTTGTGGACTGTCTATTCTTGGACATACTAGGTATTATCTCTCTGTAAACCTTTCAGTATCATTAAGATTGGTGTTAGTGGAGGAAGCCAGGGATGTGTGTGGGGAGCTTCTGTTTTGCGTTCTGCAGTGTTCTATCAGAAGATCTTGTTGATTGGCATTTGGGTTTTTAATACACATGTCAAAGTATCATGTTAAAGAACTAGTACCTAATAAAATTTGAAACCTAAAAAAAAGGAAATGTTGAATCATAGAGCTGGAACCCTTTGGATTGAGTATTAACTGGATTCAGACTG